>NC_142464.1:45530273-45833303 GCF_049115385.1 Moschus berezovskii | reverse complement strand
TGTGGAGTTCTCTTTATTATGTAGTTTCTTCGCTGTGTGTGGGGTTGGACGGGTGACTTGTCAAGGTTCCCTGGTTAGGGAAGCTTGTGTTGGTGTTCTGGTGGGTGGAGCTGGATTTCTTCTCTCTGGAATGCAATGAAGTGTCCAGTAATGAGTTATGAGATGTCAGTGGGTTTGGAGTGACTTTGGGCAGCCTGTATATTGAAGCTCAGGGCTATTTTCCTGTGTTGCTGGAGAATTTGCGTGGTATGTCTTGCTCTGGAACTTGTTGACCCTTGGGTGGTGCTTGGTTTTTGTGTAGGTATGGAGGCGTTTGATGAGCTCCTATCGATTAATGTTCCCTGGAGTCAGGAGTTCTCTGGTGTTCTCAGAATTCGGGCTTACGCCTCTTGCCTCTGGTTTTTGGTCTTATTCTTGGAGTAGCCTCTAGACGTCTCTATCTGTCATTTCCAAGGTGGTTCCCTCTGTTTTAGCTTCTGTTTGCTGGTCTCTTCAGTGTCTAATTTCCGCCCTGATACTAGGGGTCAGGTGGACACTTTTTAAGGCTCAGTTGTTCAGTCCTGCTCTGGGAAGGGAGGAACACTGCAGACAAATATCTCTGGCATCTGTGGGGAGTGATCGCAGATTCTCGGCCACACTGGGTTTGCCCCCACTCACAGCGCGTGTGTTGTCCCAGTCTACACTGCACAAGCTCTAGGTTGCTCTGCCGGGAACTGTCCGAGGCTGGCACTGGGTTGTATGCACTTCCCAGGTCTGAGCAGCTCAAGTTCAGGTTCTCGGGTACTCCACAAAGGTGCACACTTGGTTGGGCCTGCGTTTTGTGCCTTTCCCGGTCCAAGCATCTCAGGTGACCAGGTGTTTGGGGAGCATGGTCGCTGCTACTTATCGCCTCCCCAGTCCCTGCCACTCGGTTTTCTGGGTGTACAACCGGCGCACCTTCTCAGGCGGATATCGACTGGCCGGAGCCCAAGAAGTCTTGATTAGCAACAAAGCCTGCCTACAGTTTGGTGTCGGATGCCTTTCTGGGGCCACAGTTGCCCCCTCTGGCTCTGGCTGCCCTCCCTTGCCTGTCTCGGTGGGGGCATGGGGGATGGGCCGACCTCAGTTGGCTCGCTCATTCCTTTGTTCTGTGAGCGGGGCTGGCGGAGTCTTAGGTTAGAGCTTTCCGCCTCTTTGTGGGGAAGCTATCCCAGTCTGCTTTGCTATCCCCAGTTAGATCTCTCACATTATTCTCACGGCATTCAAGCCCAGTCCTCTGTCTAAGCAGTTCAGCCGGTTCCTCCCTGCCCAGCCCCCACTTGCTAATGGCGGATGCAGGCGTCTGCGCTCCTTCTCCGCTGGGAGTTACCGTTTGGCGGGTAATCTGTGGGTTTTAATTATTTCTTTCTTTTTCCTCCCAGTTATGTGGCCCTCTGAGGTTCCAAGGCTTGCCACAGATACACCAGTGAGAGTGTTTCCTGGTGTTTGGAAACTTCTCTCTTTTTAAAGCCTCCCTTCCTGGACCGGAGCTCCTTCCTTACTTCTTTTGTCTCTCTTTTTATCTTTTATGTTTTTTCCTACCTCCTTTCGAAGACAATGGGCTGCTTTTCTGGGTGCCTGATGTCCTCTGCCAGCATTCAGAAGTTGTTTTGTGGACTTTACTCCGCATTCAAATGTTCTTTTGATGAATTTGTGGGGGAGAGAGTGGTCTCACTGTCCTATTCCTCCATCATCTTGTGCTGGTCTCCCCACCTTATTACTTTCTCTGCAGACTATGGCCCAGACCATGAACTTCAGATCAATCTCTAATCTGTCAACCAAACTCTGTCACTCCCCTACTACATATTTCCCAAGTCCTTTCCTCTCTCTGACAGAGCCCCAGTTTTTTCATTTTTACAATGTTCTGAATGTATAACTCAAATGTTACACAAATGCAGTGATACAATATGGGTAAACACCCTAACTTCAGGTCTGTTACAGACTAGCAATGCTCTATTATTTTCTCTTTCTTTCATGGCACTATCTTAAAGTCTCCTCTGCCTTTGAATCTCACTATTGTCTCTAGATTTTTCTCCCACTTGCCTCTGTATTCAAAACTACTTTAAACTTGCTTACAGAAAAGAAAGGATTTGATCATTTAATTCAAACAAAGGTCTCAATAATTGACTGGGTTTTATTTTTTAAGCCAACATTTATTGAGATTTCATGTAATCTCATTTAATAGAACAACCCAGTGCCATATCTAGGCACTATTTAGTAATCATTCATCTTTGATAAGAACCCTAAAACAAATAGAGGTTAAATAATTTGCCCAATATAACATGGTTTATAAACAGTAGGCCCGGAACTGAAAACCAGGTCTGCCTGATTCCAAATTCACTCTTTCTATGGCACCATGCTTCCTTTCCATTTTCTTCTCTTAATTTCCTTACTCCACTGAAATAGTGAAAACTCTCACTGCCTGCCTAAATCTGCCTGCCAAGTCTAGACCAAAACTGTGTTACCACACGTGGCCAGCATGAAACTGCTAACTCACAAAGGTCCAAACACATCATCTGCAATCAAAATATTGTATTAATAACAGACACTTTTGCACATGGCTTTGAACTTAGCTACTGTCGTCAGGAGCCATTTGTAGTGATAGACAGAAAACAGGGTAGAAAGAAGGTTACTTTAATAATGTAAACAATATTCTTCATTCCTAACTGAAATCACAAGGTATACATATGCTGAAGACATTCTAAGTCATTTAAAGACTTTAGAAAGTGTCATTGTTTCTTAATTATTTAAACTCGTTTGTGTAATACCTACTGGATATAGAAATAGCAATGATCATTGGAATGTGGTTGCTATACTCCATATAATCAAATCAGAAAACCTAGAAGAATATAAATCCAAGCATTATTGACAAAGTGGTTGAGTTCTGTCCACATTAAATATATTAGTTTGGACACAAGGAAGATCCTAGATCAGAAGACCAATGTGAGATGCAAAAAGGGAATCAAGTGAGTTAGAGACCCAAAACAAAGGGCTCGAAAGATGAGAAGACTTTAGTAAGGCCAGAAGAAGTACTACCTTCCTGGTTAAGGAGTTCAATTTACAACAGCAAAAAAAAATTTGTTAATTTAACACCATACCCCAATACTCTTCTACATTAGGTATATCTGTGCAGTATTGTGTGTGCGTGATTTTATGCTCATGGTGAATATTAATAACAGCACAAGTACATTCAAAATTTAGGCTCCATTTTCAAAGAAATTCCTTTAATTGCCTTTACAAAGTATTAAGTTATATATAATCCTACTCAAGCATTGCTAAAAGTAGCTATACCAAATTCAGGATCAGTAACCATAGATGGGGAAACAATGGAAACAGTGTCAGACTTTATTTTTTTGGTCTCCAAAATCACTGCAGATGCTGATTGCAGCCAGGAAATTAAAAGACACTTACTCCTTGGAAGGAAAGTTATGACCAACCTAGATAGCACATTAAAAAGCAGAGACATTACTTTGCCAACAAAGGTCTGTCTAGTCAAGGCAGTGGTTTTTCCAGTGGTCATGTATGGATGTGAGAGTTGGACTGTGAAGAAAGCTGATCACTGAAGAATTGATGCTTTTGAACTGTGGTGCTGGAGAAGACTCTTGAGAGTCCCTTGGACTGCAAGGAGATCCAACCAGTCCATTCTAAAGGAGATCAATCCTGGGTGTTCATTGGAAGGACTGATGCTAAAGCTGAAACTCCAATACTTTGGTCACCTCATGTGACGAGTTGACTCACTGGAAAAGACTCTGATGCTGGGAGGGATTGGGGGCGGGAGGAGAAGGGGACGACAGAGAATGAGATGGCTGGATGGCATCACCGACTCGATGGACATGAGTTTGAGTGAACTCCGGGAGTTGGTGATGGACAGGGAGGCCTGGTGTGCTGTGATTCATGGGGTCGCAAAGAGTCGAACATGACTGAGCAACTGAACTGAACTGAACCGAACTGAACCTTCTTGGGAATCACTCTTTCTGTGTTTAGACATATGGCTCAAGTCACCTGTCTTTCCTTAGAAAATGTCCAAACAAAGCCTAATCCAGTCTGAATGAAAAAACAAATGTTCCTTCCTCAAAGGTCTTCACCAATAGAGACATCTTCCTGGCACCCTACTTTATCCTCAACCTCAATCAATGGTGAAGAATCCACCTGCCAATGCTGGAAATACAGGAGACACAGCCTCGATCTCTGGATCAGGAAGATCCCCTGAGAAGGAAATGGCAACCCAATCTAGTATTCTTGCCTGGAAAATTCCATAGAGAGAGGAGCCTGGCAGGCTACAGTCCATGAGATGGACAAAGAGTTGGACATGACTGAGCACACACGTACACACATTCTATACCAAGCCTGTTTTTAGTACTTGAAATACCTTCAAGGGACTCACAAGTAGAGATCAGACACAGACACCAAAGTTGCACTAAAATGGCATGGTTCCCAGGATAAAAGTTAGTGCAGGATACAGTTGTAACCTCAAGGAAGTGAAAGTCACTCCATCATGTCCAACTCTTTCTGAGCCCATGGACTATACAGTCCATGGAATTCTCCAGGCCAGAATACTGGAGTGGGTATTCTGGAGAATTCTGGAGAAGGATATCCTTTCCTTTCTCCAAGGGATCTTCCCAACCCAATGATTGAACCCAGGTCTCCCATATTGCAGGTGGATTCTTTACCAGCTGAGCCACAAGGGAAGCCCATAGCCCCAAGGAGGAAGTGGCCTATTCTACATAGGGAATAATGGCTCTCAAAACATTTGGAAAGTTTGTGATAAATGAGTTAAATCTAGAAAGAGAGTGAGTATTGCTTTCCTACTGAAAAACAAAATGGGTGGAGGAGACTGAAGGCTTACTACAGAATGCTTAATACTAAGGTCCACATTAGCAGAGGCACCTGTTACCAGAAACTTGAGGCCCACATACAGAGCTCTGAAGTAGGTCATTTCCCTGAAAACACATCTAGGAACCCTTCTTTCTATTAAGTAATACTCAGGTACCCATTATCTGTAAGAAATTCTGACCCATTAATAATTGTGAAAAGGATGACTGGGCAGAATGTCTCCTAATCTCCTAATCTTCAAGTAAATTTGGCACCAGAAATTGGCAACAGATATAACAGGCATGGCAAACAAGGGGAAAAGGTCTATGAGGTTGGCAAAAGCCTCTGGGAGAATCAATAATAGCAGTAATAGCTAAAATTGATCTAAAGCATACTGTGTGTTATGAGAATTTCCTATTATTTATATGAATCAACTAACTTAATCCTCAGTCCCATGTACTAGGATTATCCCCACTTGACAGATGAGAAAGCCAAGGCAGAGAGATGTTAACCAACTTGCCCAAGGTCACAGAGATAACAAACAGATGATCTCAACAGGAGGCAAACCCCGAAGGTCTCAGTGAAAAGTCCATGCTGAACATCTCTTTGCTCAATACCTCAAAACCAACAATGGCACTCCACTCCACTACTCTTGCCTGGAAAATCCCATGGGTGGAGGAGCCTGGTAGGACTGCAGTCCATGGGGTCGCGAAGAGTCGGACACGACTGAGCAACTTCACTTTCACTTTTCACTTTCACTTTTCACTTTCATGCATTGGAGAAGGCAATGGCAACCCACTCCAGTGTTCTTGCCTGGAGAATCCCAGGGACGCGGGAGCCTAATGGGCTGCCGTCTATGGGGTCACACAGAGTCGGACACGACTGAAGCGACTTAGCAGCAGCAGCAGCAGCTGTCTAGTCAGTTTGGCAGGAGCCAGAGTCCAGGAGGATGATTAGTAAACTCTGACCCTGGAGCACAGATCACAAGATATATGTTGGGTACTAGTCTCCCTGCAGGGCCGCAAGTCAGGGTCTGCTCTTAATGGAAAAGCAAAGAAGGTAAAGTATTTCACTGACCCTAGGCGTGCTTTCTCTGAAGCCTTAAGTCGGTGAAGGAAATAGTTTCCCTGAATTAGTATTAAAACAATAGCAGTCCCTTTCACCTAACCAGTTAAAAAGAAATTGCAGAGTCTTCTAGAAATAGCCTCCTTTCACTTATCACTTCCACAGCTCACAGGCCCAGAAGCTTCCATTTCATATCTCTTCCGTGTATTTAAACTCATGATCTTCATATTAATTCTTCCAAAATGACATTTGAAGACTATCTCCATTTAACTTCCCTGTGTCAATATTAACGATGGCATTTGCGTGTTTATTAGGTAAAAATTGGGTCCTGACAATCACACAGTCAATTCCAGGGCCCACAAGCTAATGCATCAGGACTCCTCAATTGCTTTTTTAATTTCTTCTATTGACACTGACCATGTGTGAGGTTATTTATAAAAATCTTTATGAATACAATTCATGACTTAATTTTAACAAGTATTAGATAGATGTTATCACTGAGTCCATGACCTGAGGTAGCAAAGATTCTTATCAGATAGAATCAAGATTCATTTAAATTTCTCATTTTGTAATTCCTGTTCTATTTTCCCAGCAGCACTAAGGGTCAAATATAAATGAAATGAGAAGTGTCTTTCACATTAACTGTTCTTTATTGAATCCTTGGAGCAGAAATGTAGATCTTTCTAAAGCAATTGAAGTGTTGGAAAAACAAAACACCTAAAGGAAGACAAAGAATATTTTTATGTGTACCTACAACAATTGTACATAAAAGATATTTTTTCCAATTTTTGTGATAAATATGTCCTACATCACAGTATTCCTAAAGTGACATTTTAATATGAACAATAGAAACACAGTTTTTTAAATTAGAGAGTTCTTAATAAAATACTCATTCAAGGTTTTCAAACTGACCACCCACAGGATAAATAGTTTGGCCTATTCAGTTTCAAAAATATGAGTTGTCACAAAAAGCCTTGATTTCTAACTTCTTCTGAAAAGTCAAAAGATCTGGCAACACTGTTCCTTTACCTTCCCAAGGCAGTAGAGTCCCTTCTTAGAGATAGTCTGTGCCTTCTCCAGTGGTCACAGTCCCATCGCTCATTCTGTCTTATACCTAATCACTTCACTCTCTTATACTGTTTGCCTGACTGAAGGCTTCTGAGTTGCCCACTCCTGTTCTTGCTCAATTACCTCATTATACAGATAAGGGAAATGGGAACCAAAGAGGTTAAATAGCATGTCCACACAAAGACAATATCTAGGTCCCAGTCTTCTAATCCATGCTGCTGCTGCTGCTAAGTCACTTCAGTCGTGTCCAACTCTGTGCGACCCCATAGATGGCAGTCCTCCAGGCTCCACCATCCCTGGGATTCTCCAGGCAAGAACACTGGAGTGGGTTGCCATTTCCTTCTCCAATGCGTGAAAGTGAAGTTGCTCAGTCGTGTCCGACTAGAAGCGACCCCATGGACCGTAGGCCACCAGGCTCCTCTGTCCATGGGATTTTCTAGGCAAGAACACTGGAATGGCTTGTCATTGCCTTCTCCGCTAATCCATGCTACATTACCTATTTTCTTATTGCAAATTTTACCCATAACAATATCTATAGGACATATGGATACATACTATTTAACATCTCGTTGAGTGCAATGAATAGGTAAATATTATAGTGCCTCTGCCTCTGCCAGAGACAATTGTAATAACTATGACCTAATTTACTGATCCTAATGGAATGTTTTACACTTACAAATCGGTCATCAGAAACAAATAAGACCTGTAAGGATTGCTTAGAATGATAAGATGCAATGTCATATTGTATTGATTTATGTCTGATACCCGCAGTAGTGATTCCTCAATAATCTAAACACGAGTATCACTAAACCCAGGAAACTGAACATGGTCTTAAAAAGACTGACGATAAAAAGAGTAAGAAACGTCTCTGATGGTAAGCATCTAAGATGGTCCAATAAACCACATCTCCTGGTTTATGCTTGCTCTTAAGTAATTCTCCTCCACTTAAGGGAGGGTTCAATTTAATAACTCACTTCTAATGAATAGACTATAGCAGAAATTGTCTTGGGGTGCTCTCATTTGCTTGCTCTTAAATTGCTTGCCAGAGTGGCATGTTATGAAGCAACTCTGTGAAGAGAGCCATGTGGTGAAAGACAGCAGCTTGCCAACAACCACACAAGTGAGCTGGAAGCAGAATCTCCTCCCAGTCTATACCCTAGATGAGAGCACAACCCCAATCAAAAACTTGACTGTAATCTCATGAGAAATCTTGAGCCAGAAGTATTTGATAAACCTTTCCCAGACTTCTGACCTGAAGAAACAATGAAATAATACATGGTTGCTATTTTAAGCCATTAAGTTTTGGGGGTAATTTTTTACATGGCAACAGTCAAACAATACGGACTCCTTCACCATAAATACAGATCAAAGATTCCTGAATTCCTCATGTGTGCTGAGCCCCTGAGTACTGGAGTGGCTTGCCATTGCCTTCTCCAAAATTTTTACCACATATTGCAAATAATATATATGTGCGTGTGAGTATGTCACATGTGTGTGTAGATATACATCTATATACACATATTTGTGTGTATAAATGTATATATACACACATATACATATATGTAGATAATGTCTCAGAAATGTGGAATCACATACTGATTAAAAACACATGTATAAGTAAAACAGAACTGGCTATGACATTTATTAGCTAGATGACCTCGGAAAGATACTCAGCCTTGATTTTCTCAACTGAAAAATGAGTTTAGCATTCTCATTGCATTTGACATATGACTCTATTTTTATTCTTAATCATACTTTATTTTAGTTACTGACTATAATACACTCTGAGGTCAGATCAGTTCCAGTAGCCTCAAACCAAAGAGCAAGCAGAAGGTCATCCACGCATGCCCAAAAACCTAGGCTTTATGGCAGACTCTCTCAGCCTAGCCCAGACTAGGCCCAGCTTCCTCAGGAAGCATACCCAAAGTCATAATCTCTCCTGGGCATGGGGTCCTGGTGGGGCTCTTAGGTGTCTGGTAGCCCAAAGCATAAGTATGCTATTGTTTCTCATGCCCACCACTTCCCGAGCCCCATCTGTTGGTTTTCCAGCCCTCCAGTGAGAGCTCATGAAGTTATTTTTACAGAGTAGCTGACACAGGAAATGAATTTTGTGTGACCTTCATTCCTACAGACTTCCTATAAGATCTAGACTTTTTTCCCAATGTTTATGGATATCAGATTGACTCATCTGTGAAATGGTGTTCATAGACACTTTCTTTGTAAAGATGATACATGATATAACCAAACACCATGTACTCTTCACGGGACAATAATGGGCTGACTCTTTGATCATAAGATTTTTACACAATTCAAGATGAATAGAGGAAAAATGTTTCTGAGTAAAGTACTTAATTTTGGCAAAGTTCAAGATTTTTAAACCATCATCCTACAGATTATGACTTTTCTCTGCATTTTCATAATTAATATCTTTGGCTTACTCACTCCTTGAAGGAGAAAGGAATCTTCACAGAGCAGCTTGCTCAGGGTTATTTATGGATATAAAAATTTGCCATCTGAGGTCGGCAATAGCTCTAAGAGTCCAGAATGTTTGTGTGGGAGACTGTGGTTGTTTCACACCGTCATCAAACTCAAAAAAGTATGCCTGAACAATTATTCACAATTTGATTAAACTTACTTAGAACCTATTTAAATTTTCTCCTTTATTTAACAAAGTTTTGTTGGATATGCTCTGTGCCAGGTGCTACACAAAGCACAATAGATAAGTGAGATGTCACATTTATGCTCAAGTGTATTATAATCAGTGGCAGAGACATACATTTCGAAAAAGAAGAATTCAACTTATTAAGAATCAGGTCAGCATTCTAACTTACGACAGGAACACTGGTTATTGAAAGCAGAAAGGAAATGCTGCTTGGAAAGTTACTGAAACAATCTGGTAAGAGAGAGAGTTTTAATTAAGGAATGAGAAGAGATGAATAGAGGAATGAGAAGCTCAAGGATCAAGGAGGTGTGAAGGGTATGAAGTGTTTGTAGAGACTCAATGATATAGAACTTAAAGTGTATGAAGAGTATAGTGGGAAATAAAAATGGAATGGAAATGTGAGCCCAGATTAGGAAAAACATCCAGACATGAAGAACAAAGATAGAAGCTAGGGCAGCAGCAGTTAAAATGAAAAGGAGGTCAACAGATTTAAGAATGACAGCCAACTTAGAAAAGACATGACACAATTAAGAAACTAGCTGGACACATGTGTATTATTTTATTTGGGGAATTTTGTTATGTTTGAAGAAAAAAGTTGAGATAAAAGAGAAGAAATAAAAGACAAAAAGCTAATATGATAATTAAAAATAAGAGATCTAGAAAAAAGGGGGTTAATCGTGGAGGACATAAAATGATGGTTGAGAAGCATTCCATTTGAGGAGTCAGTGGGATACAGAGAGTTTAGGACAACTCAAAGCCTGGAGGTTAATGAGGGGATGAAGGAAAAGTAATTAAGGTAATTATTTTAAAAAGTAAATTACAGATAGTGTAATAGAAGATCTAATGCTGATATATATACATCTTTAGTAGGCTTAGCAGCGAACTCAATCTTGAAAAGTCATTGCCTCTAAATACTATAACAGGGACAAACTACATTTTCAAACACAGATAGTAAATATTTTTAAGACTGCATTGGTCTCTGTTTCAACTATCCAATCTGCCATTGTAATGCAATAGCAGTGTTGATAGTACACAAACGGGCATGGCTGTATTCCAATAAAATTCACTTTAAAACACAGGTGTCCAGTCTGCAAGCAGTCATCTACCAACCCGTAGCAGAATGTTTTATGATTCCACTTTATTTAATATAGATTTACTGAACCCCTCGTTTTTACTGCTAATATAAACCAAAGAGGAAAAAAAAGAATAACAGCCACTTACAGGGTACTTGTTATATTTCAGACACTTTGCTAAACATGTTTAATACATATGCTAATACCTCTAACACAAAAGTAAGAGGTAGATAGTACTGTCTCCTTTTATAAGTGAAGAAGTTGAAAATCATTGAGATGAATTTGTTCAAGGCCACAGGTAAACAGTGAGACTGGAGTTTAAAAGGCAAGATAGGACTTTCCCTTCAGGCAGTATACTAAATATTCTGAAAACCCTTCCCACCAAAAACTATATCAGTATTAGATGAATTACAACAAATATGGTCTCAAAAGAAAACAAGGCAATTCCACAAAGACCAAAAAATTTATCCCTATACTGTAAAAAGGGTGGTACTGTATGGGTGCTCAGTTGTGGCTGACTCTTTGTGACCCCATGGACTACAGCCTGCCACACTCCTCTGTTCATGGGATTTTCCAGGCAAGAATACTAGAGTAGGTTACCATTTTCTCCTCCCGGGAAACTTCCTGACCCAGGGATTGAACCCAGATATCCTGCATTGGAGGTGGATTCTTTACCACTGAGCCATCAAGGAAGCCAAAAGGAGTGGTAAGCAAATGCACTCAAGTTGGGCTTTCTGACTGGCAAAGGTAATAAAGGGAACCTAGTAAAACCAGGACTAGGGCTTCCCTGGTGGCTCAGAGGTTAAAGCGTCTGCCTCCAATGCGGGAGACCCAGGTTTGATCCCTGGGTCGGGAAGATCCCCTGGAGAAGGAGATGGTAACCCACTCCAGTATTCTTGCCTGGAGAATCCCATGGACGGAGAAGCCTGGTAGGCTATAGTCCACGGGGTCACAAAGAGTCGGACACGACTGAGTGACTGAATGGAATGGAGTTACCCTAGTAAAACCAGAGAAGGGACCTTATGCCTATGAATAAACCCAAAGCAGGACTTGTGACGACTGTGAAGGGGCACCATCCTTAGTAGAAAGGTCAGATTAGGAAAACAAAATTGTCATCTCTTGTCAGAGGGAGGGGAAAAAAATAATCTCACTATCTTATCTTCAGGTGGATCTTTTATCATGATGAAATGTTCCCTTTATCTCTGGCAATACTGTGAGGTTGAAATCCACTTTGTCTGATATTGATATGGCCATATTCATTTTCTTATGCTTACAGTTTTCATGCTCTATCTTTTTAAATCCTTTTACTTTGAACTGTATCTATATATAAATTGTCAGAATTAAAGATCACAAGATGAATGGATATAATTCAAAACAAAGATGAACTTAAAATATCTAGTGTTCTCAGAGAAACTAAAAAAACACAAAAAATAAAAGGACTATTATTAAAAAAGAGAAGGAATTCAAAAAATAGAAAAATATATTTAAAAACTTAAAGGCAATGAGTCTACCAGTATATATTGTAAAAAGACAAATAAATGTGTAGATTATCTTATTCATCTTTTGTTATGCAACAAACAACTCCTAAACCTCAGTGATTTACAACAAACATGTATTCTTGCTTATGTTACATGAGGGATGCAGCATGGCTAAGCAAGTCTTCCACTCAGGTGGCTATGCCCAGATTCTTGTTTATAAAAAATAGAAAGAAAACAACATAGACATAAAGGAAATCAACCCAGGAAACTTAAAGTTAGACTAAGAGTAGTTCAAACAAATAAGAACTAATTTCTTATTTATAAGATGGAGTAAAAAGTATGGAGTTATGACAAAATATATTTTTTAAAAGAAAATTTATAGAGCTAAAGAAAAAGAGAAATTCTAAATTGAAACGAACCATTTCCAGCGAAATAAATGATCAAAATGACCCATTAAAACCTACAAAATTCTTGAACACTACAGAATAAAGAAAAACACTCTAAATGTTTTCTCAGAGGGAAAAAAAATTTCATTATGAAGAAATGAGAATTCAGCTGGTAATCAGATTTATCAGCAATACTGAGTGCTTGAAGATGAGAGAACAGAGATCACCGAAGTTACAAAGAATATTAATTTCAATCTAGAATTCTGTAAGAGGGCAAACTGTCAGTCAAGAACAAAAATAAGATATTCTAATTTTTTTTAATTTCTAGAATTCTTTCTTTGTTGTTGTTTTTTTGCTTGTTTGTTTTATTGGAGGCTAATTATTTTATAATATTATATTGGTTGGTTTTGCATACATTGACATGAATCTGCCCTGGATGTACATGAGTTCCCCTTCCTGAATCCCCCTCCCACCTCCCTCCTCCCCTTATCCTCCCTCTGGGTCATCCCCGTGCACCAGTCCTGAGCATCCTGTATCATGCGTCAAACCTGGACCGGTGATTTGTTTCACATATGATAATATACATGTTTCAATGCTATTCTCCCAAATCATGCCACCCTCGCCCTCTCCCACAGAGTCCAAAAGACTGTTCTATACACCTGTGTCTCTTTTTCTGTCTCGTATACAGAGTTATCATTTCCATCTTTCTAAATTCCATATATATGAGTTAGCATACTGTATTGGTGTTTTTCTTTCTGGCTTACTTCACTCTGTATAATAGGCTCCAGTTTCATCCACCTCATTAGAACTGACTCAAATACATTCTTTTTAATGGCTGAGTAATACTCCATTGTGTATATGTACCAAAGCTTTCTTATCCATTCGTCTGAAGATGGACATCTATGATCCAGCAATCGCACTCCTGGGCATACACACCAAGGAAACCAGAATTGAAAGAGACACATGTACTCCAATGTTCATCGCAGCACTGTTTATAATAGCGAGGACATGGAAGCAACCTAGAATTCTTTTTTAATTTTATGTGTGAGAGTAATAAAAATTTATATTTTTCAGAAAATGATATTGTTGCCAATCAGTTCAGTTCAGTCGCTCAGTCGTGTCTGACTCTTTGCGATCCCATGAATCACAGCACACCAAGCCTCCCTGTCCATCACCAACTCCCGGAGTTCACTCAAACTCATGTCTATTGAGTTGGTGATGCGATCCAGCCATCTCATTCTCTGTCATCCCCGTCTCCTCCCGCCCCCAATCCCTCCCAGCATCAGAGTCTTTTCCAGCAAGTCAACTTGTCACATGAGGTGGCCAAAGTATTGGAGTTTCAGCTTTAGCATCAGTCCTTCCAATGAACACCCAGGATTGATCTCCTCTAGAATGGACTGGTTGGATCTCTTTGCAGTCCAAGGGACTCTCAAGAGTCTTCTCCAACACCACAGTTCAAAAGCATCAATTCTTCGACGATCAGCTTTCTTCACAGTCCAACTCTCACATCCATACATGACCACGGGAAAAACCACAGCCTTGACTAGACGGACCTTTGTTGGCAAAGTAATGTCTCTGCTTTTTAATATGCTATCTAGGTTGGTCATAACTTTCCAATAAATGAAAATAAAAACAAAAACATTCCATTCACTTTAAAATGCATCAGTTCAGTTCAGTCGCTCAGTCGTGTCTGACTCTTTGTGACCCTATGAATCACAGCACACCAGGCCTCCCTGTCCATCACCAACTCCCAGAGTTCACTCAAACTCATGTCCATCGAGTCGGTGATACCATCCAGCCATCTCATTCTCTGTCATCCCCTTCTCCTTCCGCCCCCAATCCTTCCCAACATCAGAGTCTTTTCCAGTGAGTCAACTCGTTGCATGGGACACAATTATCAAGAAAGACAGGATCCATATGAATAAAGTGATAAAACATCACTAAAGTATGTAAAACAATATCTGAATATATTTTAAAAACACACCATCACTCTTGGATGAGAAGAGTTAATATAAAACTATTAAGTATTTTAAAATTAACATACAAATTTAATATGATTAACATTGAGAGAAGACTGATTCAACCAGATATCAGAAAATACCATAAAGTCCAAAACTTTAATCAAATTAGAATAACACTGGCATAGGAATGGAGAATAAGTCCAGGATACATAAAAATTTAACATATGACAAATACAGATTTTAATTCAATGGAGATAATGTAGTTTGTCTAACAAATTAAACTGGCAAAGAAGATAGGTCAAAAATATTGCAAGAATATCTAGAAAACTATATGGTCAAATTAAGAGCAATGGAAAACTCTTAATCAAGATTTAAAAGCAAAAACATAGTTTTAAAAGAAAAAGGAGACAGAGGTAACTGACACCAATGCCCTCGCAAAGCTTCTCCCACCCTAGGGGGCCAACCCCACTCCATCAAGCAGGCCTCAGCAGTGCCCCTCCAAAGCATCGCCCTCTCCAGGAGGTCAGCCCCACACATTCCCACGCCCATAGCAGTCACTGCCAGACTCCCTAGCCAGCCAGGGCAGGAGTCAACTCTGCCCACCAGCGTGTCCATAGCAGTCACAGTCAGGCCTCATAGACAGCAACAGGCAAGCAACAAATTTAACAAATCTGCAGCAGTCACAGCCATTCCTCCACAGTAGCCAGCCTGGGACCAAGCCTGCCCGCCAGCAGATCTGCAGCAATCAGTGCCCAACAACAATAGGAGGGTACACACAGTCCACAGACTATATCCCTGGAGCATCTTGCTCTGGTGACCAGGGCTATTGCCCCCATGGGTTCTGCAGGAATCCTTCTGTATAAGGCCACTCTTTTAAGATCATGAGACAATGTTAATATACCTACTTCACAGAAACAAGCACAGACAGGAAAAATAAGGAGATAAAGGAATATCTTCCAAATGAACAAACAAGACAAAAGCCTCATAAAAGAACTATATGAAATGGAAATAAGCAATTTACCTGATATAGAGTTCAAAACAATAGTCATAAATAAGCCTGTCGAACTTAGGAAAAGAATGAACTCGGTGAGAACTTCAACAAACTTCAACAAAGAGAAAATGTAAAAAAAGACTGAGTCTGAACTGAGTAACACAATAAGTGAATAAAAGCAACACTAGAGGGAATAAACAGCAGGACAGAAGACTCAAAATCAGCTGCAAGGAAAAAAAGAGAAAAAAAGACACAAGCATATGTTGGCTAAACAGCACACTATTAAACAGCAAATGGGTCAACAAAGAAAACAAAGAGAAAATGAAAAAAGTCTTGAGATAAATGGAAATGGAAACACAAAGTTCCAAAATCTAAGAGACATAGAAAAAAAATTTCTAAGAGGGAAGTTTACAGCAATACAGACCTATCTCAGAAAACAGTAACAACTCACATAAACAATCTAACCTTAAACCGAAAAAAACTAGAAAAAGAAGAAGTAACAACATCCCAAGTTAATGGAATAAAAGAAATAATAAAGAGCAGAGTAGAAATTAAATAAAAACTAAAAGCCAATAAAAAAGATCAATGAAACTGAGAGCTGGTTCCTTAAAAGGATAAACAAATTAATCAACCTTTTTAGTCAAATTCATTAAGAAAAAAAGAGAGAGGGACAAATAAATAAAATCAAATATTAAAGAGAGATTACAAATGACAACACAGAAACACAAAGTATCATAAGAGATAATACAAACCATTTGTTGTTGTTGTTCAGTTGTCCAATCATGTCTAACTCTTTGCAACTCCATGGACTGCAGCACATCAGGCCTCGCTGTCCCTCATCATCTCCCAGAGTTTGCCCGAGTTCATATCCATTGCATCGCTGATGCTGTCCAGCCATCTCATCCTCTGATGTCCTCCTGTTCTTTTGTGTTCTATCTTTGCCAGCATCAAGGACTTTTCCGCTGAGTCCGCTGTTCACATCAGATGACCAAAATACTGAAGTTTCAGCATTAGTCCTTCAAATGAACATTCAGGGTTGATCTCCCTTAAGACTGACTGGTTTGATCTCCTTGATGTCCAAGGGACTTTCAGGAGTCTTCTCCAGTACCACAGTTTGAAGCATCAATTCTTTAGTGTTCTGCCTTCTTTACAGTCCATATAGCTCTCACAACCATATGTGACCACTGGGAAGACCATAGCCTTGACTACACAGACCTTTGTTAGCAGGATAACATCTCTGCTTTTCAACATACTGTCTAGGTTTGTCATCCCTTTCCTGCCAAGAAGCAACTGTCCTCTGATTTCATGGCTGCAGTCACCATCCACAGTGATTTTAGAGTCCAAGAAGAGGAAATCTGTTACCACTTCCACCTTTTCCCCTTCTATTTCCATGCCATAATGCGACTGCATGCTATGATCTTAGTTTTTTTAATATTTAGTTTTAAGCTGGCTCTTTCACGCTCCTCCTTCACCCTCATTAAGAGGCTGTTTAGTTCCTCTTCGCTTTCTGCCATTAGAGTGGTATCATCCACATATCTGAAGTTGTTGATGTTTCTCCCACCTATCTCGATTCCAGCTAATAAATCAACTAGCCTGGCATTTCTCCTGATGTGCTCAGTGTATAGGTTAGACAAACAGGGTGACAGTAGACAGCCCTGTTGTACTCCTTTCTCAATTTTGAACCAATACAGGGTTCTAACTGTTGCTTCTTGACCCGCATACAGATTTCTCAGGAGACAGGTAAGACAAACAATTATGTGCCAATATATTAGACAACTAAAAAAAAACTGGATAAATTCCTGGAAACATATAATCTCTCAATACTGAATCAGGAAGATACAGAAAATATGAACAGACTGATTACTAGTAATGAAATTGAATCAGTAGTCAAAAAACTCCAATAAACAAAAGTCCAGGACCATATAACTTTACAGGTGAATTATATGGAACATTTAGTGAAGAATTATGGCAGAAAGTGAAGAGGAACTAAAAAGCCTCTTGATGAAAGTGAAAGAGGAGAGTGAAAAAGTTGGCTTGAAGCTCAACATTCAGAAAACTAAGATCATGGCATGGGATCTTCATGGGAAATAGATGGGGAAACAGTGGAAACAGTGTCAGACTTTATTTCTGGGGGCTCCAAAACCACTGCAGATGCTGATTGCAGCCAGGAAATTAAAAGACACTTACTCCTTGGAAGGAAAGTTATGACCAACCTAGATAGCATACTAAAAAGCAGAGACATTACTTTGCCAACCAAGGTCCGTCTAGTCAAGGCAATGGTTTTTCCAGTGGTCATGTATGGATGTGAGAGTTGGACTGTGAAGAAAACTGATCACCAAAGAACTGATGCTTTTGAACTGTGGTTTTGGAGAAGACTCTTGAGAGTCCCTTGTACTGCAAGGAGATCCAACCAGTCCATTTTAAAGGAGATCAGTCCTGGGCATTCATTGGAAGGACTGATGCTAAAGCTGAAACTCCAATACTTTGGCCACCTCATGCGAAGAGTTGACTCATTGGAAAATACTCTGATGCTGGGAGGGATTGGGGGCGGGAGGAGAAGAGGACGAAAGAGAATGAGATGGCTGGATGGCATCACCAACTCGATGGACATGAGTTTGAGTGAACTCCGGGAGTTGGTGATGGACAGGGAGGCCTGGCGTGCTGTGATTCATGGGGTCGCAAAGAGTCGGACATGACTGAGCGACTAAACTGAACTGAAAGAAGAATTAACACCTATCCTCTCAAACTATTTCAAAAAAGAAACTGAAGGTAAAGGGATACTCCAAAACTCATTCTACAAGGCCAGAATTACCTTAATACCAAAACCAGGTAAAGACACTACAAAATAAGAAAATTACAGGACAATGTCACTGATGAACATACATGCAAAAATCCTCAACACAATATTAGCAAACGAATTCAACAATAAATTAAATATACCATGCCAAGTGAGATTCATGCCAGTATTGCAAGGATGATTCAATACCTGCAAATCAATCAACATAAAACACCACATTAACAAAACAAAGAATAAAAATCATATGATAATCTCAATAAATACAGAAAATTTGACAAAACTCAACATTTACTCATGATAAAACAAAAACTATCCAGAAAGTGGGCATAGAGAGAACTTACATCAACATAATAAAAGCGATATATGACAAGCCCACAACTAACATCACACGCAACAGTGAAAAGATGAAAGCATTTCCTCTAAGATCAGGAAAATGACAAAGATGTCCACTCTCACCACTTTTATTCAACATGGTTTTGGAAGTCGTAGTCACAGCAATCAGAAAAGAAAAAGAAAGAAAAGGAATCAAAATTAGAAAGAATTAAAATTGTTACTCTTTGCAGACGACATGACAGTATACACAGAAAATCCTAAAGATACTACTAGTAAACTATTAGAGGTCATCAATGAATTTGGTAAAGTCACAGGATACAAAATAAATACACAGAAATCTGTTGCATTTTATACACTAACAATGAAAGATCAGAAAGAAAAATTAAGGAAACAATCTCATTTACCACTGCATAAAACAGAATAAAACACCTGGGAATAAACTTACCTAAGGAGACAAAAGACCTGTACTCCAGAAACTAGAAGAGCTATAATAATTACTGTTGGTGATAACATGAAGGAGATTATGATTTATTAAAAGTGTTGTTTCCTGAAATGCTACCATTTTTTTGAAAGCAAGCTGACAATATCTGTTAAAATTTAAAATTCACACATCCTATGCAGAAATGCATAACTATATATGTAGAAGGATGCCTTCTGCAGTTTTGTTTGTAATGGCAAAAGCTAAAATTAAATGTACATGAATAAGGGAATAATTGAATAAGTTATGGTGCATTCACATAATAGAGTATTATGCAGCAATCAAGAAAAATGGAGGAAAAAACCTATATCAGTTTGTGTGGAGAATTTTCATGAAATAATATTGGTGTGACTGTATTGAACTGTGTGATATTGAGAAATGAGGCTGGAGAAATATGAGACAATGAGACAAAAAGTGCTCCTTATTTCATGCAAATAAATTTGAAGACAGCAAACCACACAACAAAAAGAATAATAACAATGAAAGATAAGCCCTTTAAAAACCTATGCAATTGCAATTAATCTAAGGCATCTTAGACTAATGGGCTCTTACCTTCCCATTTTTTCCTTATGCTTTTCTCACTTCATTTTAAGTTTTCTAAGAGGAGGAGCCTACTGCAGAAAAATAAATTTATTAAGAGGCAAGGTACAACTACGTGATGTTGCAGTAGAGTGATTATTGTACTGAGATTCCCTAAAATAAAATGTGAACAAATCAGCCTTATGTGCTATAGAAGAAACTGTTTTCCAAATATGTTCCACTGTTCTTTTGGTAATTTGATTGTGGTGACAGGTCGGTCAGGGTATAATTGGTTTTAATTAGCCTCCCTAATGCCACAGTATTCTTTACCTACATACAAACTGTCAAAACACGGGATGAAAAGAGGGCAAAGGAAAAGGAGGGAGGAGAGAGGTTGGTTCATTTTCCACCTTTTGCAAAATGCCAGATAAATTGTTTTCAACCTGTCTTACAGGCAAATGCCCCACTTTCCAGTATAAATGAGGGGAAATATGTCACCATGGCAGCTCTTAGGAAGAAATGGCTGATCCCTCAGCAACAGACAAAAAACTCAAGTCTGCTTTTGTGCATATAATGCATTGTTTCCAGGATCCGGGGTGAGAAAAATCTCTACATCTGTACCCCAATTTCTTCTGGTAAAACACTATTTTAGGAAATGCTAGAAACCAAGGAAATTTCATACAAATCAAAGAAATATATCTAAAGATGCAAATATTTTTGTATTACTAAGCACTTGTGGGCTGTGTCTATATGTGTGTCACATAGTCTGCAAAACAGTATTTCTTGATTGACTTTAAAATAATTGTGTACTTGCTGACATTTTATCCAAAACATAACATTATTTTTAAAATTCAAGACTTGTCCGTCATACTGAGTCATTTCAGGAACTCCTATCTCTGTAAAGCCACCATTGTTCTCAACAGAGTCTGAATCAGAAGTCACCTGGAAAGCTGACCTACAAGGTACTTTCCTTCATTAAGATTCCAGGTACCTCCATTTTTTTTTAAATGATGAGAGAGCTCAGTCAAAATCACCCCAGGATTAGGTAGACCCCAGGTCGACCTCAAGCACCACACCTCTTTCTTCCTCCCACATAACTATTAATACTCAACACATGCTCATAGTTCACTCAACTCAGCTACAGATGGCAAGCAGAGATATCTTGCCAAGGACACTCCCATCCTCCACTCCCTTTTGGCTTTTAATAAAGACAAGATTTGTGAATACGTGGAGTTGGAGCCATCACTATTCCCTCACCTCTACCCTCAGTCCTGAGAACCCCAATCAGAGAAGACTGGTTTTTCCAGACCGTCATCCTCAACATAACTTTTGGCCTTCAGGGACAGAAGAGAGATCACATCATTTTGACTTCCCTGGAATCTCAGACTGTAAACAATCTGTCTGCAATGCAGGAGACCCAAGTTCAATCCCTGGGTCGGAAAGATCCCCTGGAAAAGGGAATGGCAATCTACTCCAGTATTCTTGCCTGGAGAATTCATGGACAGAGTAGCCTGGCAAGTTATAGTCCATCGGGTCACAAAGAATCAGACATGACCAAGTGATTCACACACAAGTCATTTAGTCCAATGATCCTTTGGATACTGAACATAAACTTCAATTTATTAGCCTCCAGGTATACTGAATTGAGGCAACGTCTTTCTCTTTTGTAAAAACTAATTATTTCAATGATGGTCTTCCTTAATGTGAAGTGGAACTCTGACACTGTATTCAATACTTATGTCAAAACCCACAAAAATCTATCCAAGACAAAGCTTCTCAACCCCTTGACTACCTCAACTTCTTCCATCAATTCCACTTCTAGTTCTTGGATAACACAGACTAAGATTAATCTGTCTTTCAAATGACAGCCTTTGTAAACTTATGCATATCCCCATATCCTGACAAATATAAACAAAGTCTCTCTTTGCAGCAAACATCCCAATTCCTCAAAAAAATCTCTCTCCATCAGTGGTTACAAAGGGCTTCACCATCATTTCTACTCTCCTGTAGATAGTCTCAAGATAATCCATGTTCATCTGTGGCATCCAGAACTGAATATAATACTCTAGAAGATGACTGAGCAGTAACATCTTCTGGTTCATTTTAAATGTTATATCTCCAATACTGCTACCAAAGGTCATGTCATCTTTATAGAAACTATGTAATGTCCTAGAGTTTGTGTTCAGCTAAAATATGTAAGATACTCTTTATGTGTACTAGGAAATGATACCTCCTTGATTCAACATGAGGCAGTTAAATTAGGAAACTTAAATGTATGATATAATTTACCCAAATTCTATTTTAACCTTCTCAGATGTGGCCCATTCTCTGAATCTAACCCTTCCAGACCATATTCACAACCAAGAATCCCTTCGACCTACTACCATCCAGATTAGCTAGCCTATCTTAGAGCTGAATCCACACTCTCTTTAAAAAGCACATCTTTGTTGCAGACATTTTGAACAGATAACTTTTTAGTACATTTCTCCTCTCCTGTTCCTTATCTCAATGAATGGCATCACCAACAGTCTCCTCAGTTCTCCAAGTTAATAATCTAGGAGGAATCTTTTGCTCATGCTCTCCCCACATCTTATCAGTCCAAGTCCTGCTGAGGCTACCTCCTAAATATCTCCAGGCCTTGTCAATTTGCTTCATTTCCACTGCCACTTTCCTTTTCAGACCAAAGTCTTCCCTTCACCAAATACCAAAAACAGCTTTTTCCTCTTCTCTCACTCG
Source organism: Moschus berezovskii (assembly GCF_049115385.1). Lineage (NCBI taxonomy): Eukaryota > Metazoa > Chordata > Mammalia > Artiodactyla > Moschidae > Moschus > Moschus berezovskii. The sequence continues at coordinate 45,810,926 of NC_142464.1, read as the reverse complement.
CCCCCTATAATTAAAATCTAATTTCTCTCCACTGCTTAAAATCTTTCCACAGTCCCTTATTGACCTAAATCACTAAACTGCTCATAAGGCCCCTGATTTCTTCTCCCTGCTTAATCATCACTATTTGCATGTATCAGAATTCTGTATTCTTCACAGCTCTTGCCTGAGAAATGTAGGCCCATGCTGCCCCTGCTACTTTGAACATTCTCCAGCCCCACTTCTTCAGCCAAACATTGCAGCTCCACTTGACTCTTTTTCTGTAAGAAGCCTCCAATGACTACATCCTCAAGAATGGGCCAGATGCCCTCCCCACGTGCCCCACTGGCAGATCTGCCTCATGTTATAGTAACTGTTTACACTCACTCCAATCTCCTACCTCCCTATTCCTATCTCTTATCACAGTGATTCGCATTCTTCACTCTTACATGGACCCCTGTGATTACATTGAATTCCATTTGAATATTGAGAGTAATCTCTCCATCTCAAGATCTTTAATCACAAATGAAAAATCCCTTTTACCATGTAAGATAACATATTCAGAGCTTCTGGAGTTTACCACATGGACATAAGGGGTAAGGGGGCAAAGGGGGGGATGTCATTATTCAGCCTGCCATGAGGTTAGAATTCAGAATCAAAAGGGGAAAACCATTCTCAGGTAAAGGAACAGCATCGTGCAATGGCTCTGAGATGAGGAATACAGTACACTGAGATCCTGAAAGAAAGCAATGTAGGTAAAATCCACAAAGCCAAAGAAAAGATGCTGTGAGATATAAAAATGGACTGGGTGGTACAGAGGCTTGTTAGTCATGTTGAAAACACTGGCTCCAGTCCTAACAATGATGGGAAGCCACCGAGCACTGAGAGTGATATCATCAGATTTATATTTTTTAGAAGATCATTCTAGCTTCAGTGTGAAGAATGGGCTGGAGATGCCAATGATGGCAATAGAGGGAAACTACATTTACATTTCTGAAAAACATTTGAGAACATACTTTCATCATTCTAACCATCTTATGTGCAGTGTTATTATTAATAATATACTACAGATGGTGATTGCAGGCATGAAATTAAAAGATACTTACTCGTTGGAAGGAAAGTTATGACCAACCTAGACAGCATATTAAAAAGCAGAGACATAACTTTGCTAACCAAGGTCCGTCTAGTCAAGGCTATGTTTTTTCCAGTGGTCATGTATGGATGTGAGAGTTGGACTATAAGGAAAGCTGAATGCTGAAGAATTGATACTTTTAAACTGTGGTGCTGGAGAAGACTCTTGAGAGTCCCTTGGACAGCTAGGAGATCCAACCAGTCCATCCTAAAGGAGATCAGTCCTGGGTGTTCATTGGAAGGATTGATGCTAAAGCTGAAACCTCAATACTTTGGCCACCTGATGCGAAAAGCTGACTCATTTGAAAAGACCCTGATGCTGGGAAAGATTGAAGGCAGGAGGAGAAGGGGATGACAGAGGATGAGACGGTTGGATGGCATTACCGACTCGATGGACATGGGTTTGTGTGGACTCCAGGAGTTGGTGATGGACAGGGAGGCCTGGCGTGCTGTGATTCATGGGGTCGCAAAAAGTCGGACATGACTGAGCAACTGAACTGACTGACTGACTTGATAATCAAATTTCCTTACATTTGCCATTGCATGCACTTCAGAAGCCTCTATCAATACTCACCAGCACCTTATGATAGAGAAATTACTGTCTTTTAGGCAGATGAGAAGACTAAGGCTTAAAATGTTAACTGTTGCCCAAAACAGTTCATCCAAAGAGAAGTTGAGCCAAAATTAGAACCAAGATTCTTTATTTCCAGTCCAGTGCTTTTTCACTTTAATTAGCATGTTTCCCCATCTAAGAACAAACATTTTAACAAGTCCAGTGGGTTTTCATTTTGACTAGGACTCTCTCACTTTTCCACTGTCCAGGTGTGCAAGCAGATGTCAATGCATCACTGAATTTATCTGGTCACTTAACTGACCATCACTACTCTCACCATATTATTTCAGAATATTCCCGCAACAATAAGACTCAACTCACATTCCACAATCATTGGTTAAAGAAAGAAAAGAAAGTCTTCAGAGTTGTTGTTCCATCTGCAGCTCAGAGAATGGTGACAGCTCTCTGCTTGTAAGTTAGATTCAAAAACAAAATGGGTCTCTGAGCTTTTTGGCTTGCCTTTCCCCCAGCAGACTCCTTGCTGCTCTCTGCTCAGTATAACAGACCATTAAACACGTTGGGTCTAACGTAATAATTCATATAGCATGTACACTCTTTCCCATCACATTAATCACCATTTCTGAAATATCCTGTTTGTAAGAAAGAAGCAATCAGGTAAATCCTCATAATAAGAACCCTCAAATAAAATGAATTTGTTTCCCCTGCACCTCAGCATTAAGAGAAAGAATCAAATGACAGTGAAATAAGCTAATGGCCATTCTGAAAGAGCAAGAAAAAAAGTACTTCCAGCAGCTGACATGGGATCAGGACCCAGGAAATTATTTGAGAAAACCAAGAGTAACAAAATTTCCAAATCCTGAGTTTGCCATTAAGGATGTGACCACTTGCCTACCAAGCTCATTCAGTTCACTTCCGTCACTCAGTCGTGTCCAACTCTTTGCGACCCCATGAACCACAGCACACCAGGCCTCCCTGTCCATCACCAGCTCCCAGAGTTCACTCAAACTCATGTCCATCGAGTCAGTGATGCCATCCAGCCATCTCATTCTCTATCGTCCCCTTCTCCTCCTGCCCCCAATCCCTCCCAGCATCAGAGTATTTTCCAATGAGTCAACTCTTCGCATGAGGTGGCCAAAGTATTGGAGTTTCAGCTTTAGCATCAGTCCTTCCAATGAACACCCAGGACTGATCTTTAGGATGGACTGGTTGGATCTCCTTGCAGTCCAAGGGACTCTCAAGAGTCTTCTCCAACACCACAGTTCAAAAGCGTCAATTCTTCAGCATTCAGCTTTCCTTATAGTCCAACTCTCACATCCATGCATGACCACTGGAAAAACAATAGCCTTGACTAGACAGATCTTTGTTGACAAAACAATGTCTCTGCTTTTTAATATGCTCTCTAGGTTGGTCATAACTTTCCTTCAAAGGAGTAAGTGTCTTTTAATTTCATGGCTGCAATCACCATCTGCAGTGATTTTGGAGCCAAGAAAAATAAAGTCAGCTACCGTTTCCATTGTTTCCCCATCTATTTCCCATGAAGTGATGGGACCAGATGCCATGATCTTAGTTTTCTGAATGTTGAGCTTTAAGCCAGCTTTTTCACTCTCCTCTTTCACTTTCATCAAGAGACTCTTTAGTAGTTCTTCACTTTCTGCCATAAGGGTGGTGTCATCTGCATATCTAAGATTATTGAGATTTCTCCCAGCAATCTTGATTCCAGCTTGTGCTTCCTCCAGCCCAGCATTTCACATGATGTACTCCACATATAAGTTAAATAAGCAGGGTGACAATATACAGCCTTGACGTACTCCTTTTTCTATTTGGAACCAGTCTGTTGTTCCAAGTCCAGTTCTAACTGTTGCTTCCTGACCTGCATACAGGTTTCTCAAGAAGCAAGTCAGGTGGTCTGGTATTCTCATCTCCTTCAGAATTTTCCACAGCTTATTATAACCCACACAGTCAAAGCTCATTCACTAATTCATTAAATCACTCAAGCCAAGACAGGATACAGACACTGAGCAGAGAACAGGATGCCGAGATGATAAAGAGACCATCCCAGGTCTTAAGGAGCTCCAGTTTTGATGACTGGGGAAAAAAAGTATTGCACTAGCCAGGACACTGACTACAAAAGAGGCTAATTTCAACCCAAAATGACCTAAATGAGCAAACAAAAAGAAATGGATTTTCCAATGGCTTTAGGCACTTCTGGATTCAGATATTCAAACATCCAATAGAATTTTGTGTCTCGCCATCAAAAACTGTTTCCTTTCATGTTAATTTATGTTACTGTCAGTTTCTACACTTCTGGTGGCACAATCACCTTCAGCCATTCTAGCCTTATGTCCAACTAGTCTTGCAAAACCCATGGAAAGGGAGAGTCCCTTTTCCAATAATTCCACCAAAAGTACTGAACTTGACTCATCAGGCTTGTGATATGCATCTTTTTTCTGAATCATTCACTGTGGTCAAGAAGATGGCATTGCCAGTAGACACACTCCTCACCAAGCAGATCACTTAAACCACATGAACTGAAAAGATTAACCAAAAAATAAAAGTGCTCTTACCAAACAAAAGGGAAATGGGTGCTGTCCAGATAGAAACGGTACACATCCTCTGTAGCTGTACATACACAAGTGTGCAAAAGTTATGATAGATCAGGAAAGCATGTGCAGAAGAACATGGGGGGCGGGGGACACAGAGGAAGAGAGCAGCTAACTCTGTCTATGGGAGGGAAAATCAGAAAAAGCTCCTTTATGTTTGAGCTGACCCTTAAAAGATAAGTAAGTGTTTGCTCCACCTTGTAAAGCAGTTTGCATTGGGTTTTTTTTTTTCTTTTTGCAGCTTGAGGCAGTTGTAAAATAACTTAATGTAGCTTTTTGCAACTGTGTATTCTATAGTATTTTTTTTCATTTGGTGATATTTTAACTGTTAATGTTTATGGCATTGTGCTTTGTACCATTTATTAAATTTAGATTAAAAATAATAATAATAAAATGTTTAATAAAAATTTAAAAAAAAAAGAAGTTTGCTTCCCTGAACAAAAGTACTGGAACCATGAAACAGCCCAGTCTCCTCGGGGGGATGTAGGAGATTCCTCCATTTTGTCTCCCCCATCTCTGCTGTCATCACATTCCACCTCTACCTGGAGGTCTCTACCTGCTCCAGGTCCTGAGCTAACACTCAGAGAAAAGTGATGTGTATCAAAGATCTTGTCTCCCTCAGCTGCAGAGGCTGAGTGTGGTCAAGCTTCTAGCATTAAAACCCAAAGCCACAGGGAGGAAAGCTGAACTCCAGGGCTGCCTCTTGTGACACCTTCAATGCCAAATCCAAGAGATGAAATTTCTGTCTGATTTCTTATTCCATGTCCAATTACAGATATTTACTGAGCTGCTGCTCTGGACCAGACCACCTTCTAGGCACTGGGTATATGAGGTCTCTGTTCTCATGGAGGTTAATCTCCAGCAGGACAGGGGCAAACAAATCAATGCATAGATTCATATCGATCTTGGATGACTTTGGCCTTCAACAGCTTGGAGTGGGGCTTTAGGTTTCCAGCCAGAGATTAAGGTCAAGTTGTGGTGGTAAAAGCACCAGATTCTAGCCACAAGACCAGCGGTCAGGGACAAGGGCCCTGGCCTTTCGGCTTTGCAGAAAATAATTTCCACAAAGATGGAAAGTAGTGAAGCAAATGTTTATTAAGAGGAAAAACAGTACAGTATGTGTGGAGAGACATATGGGCAGACTCAGAGAGAGTCCCTGAGTCGCACCCTTGTGGCAATTTGAATTACTTTTATAGGACATTTCTTCTGGTTTTCCTTTGGCCAGTTATTTTTATTTGCCTGGTTCACAGTCCATATCTGGTATATCTCAGGATCCTTCCATGTGTGTGCACGCATCTTTCAGCAAACGTGGATCCTACCACCAAAGCCTATGGGTGTTTTTAGCATCACTTCCCTTTGACCTCCAAGGAGCCTTTCTGTGCACGTGTAGTCAGGGAGGTCTCCTGACTTCAAGAATGAGAATTATGTGGTCTGGGCAGGCCCCGTCTTATCCCTTAACTGTCCTGCTATTCTCATCTTAGAGTTTCAGTCCATAGGAAATGACTTTACCCTGGAGTGGAGTATGTGCCATCTACCTCCTGCCTCAATATCAGAATGTGCTAAGTTTTATAAAATAAAGCAACTGTGTAAAGGGATTCAGACTGCTGCTGCTGCTGCTGCTGCTGCTGCTGCTGCTAAGTCACTTCAGTCGTGTCCGACTCTGTGCGACCCCATAGACGGCAGCCCAAAAGGCTCCTCCGTCCCTGGGATTCTCCAGGCAAGAACACTGAAGTGGGTTGCCATTTCCTTCTCCAATGCATGAAAGTGAAAAGTGAAAGTGAAGTCACTCAGTCATGTTTGACTCTTCATGACCCCATGGACTGCAGCCTACCAGGTCCTCCATCCATGGGATTTTCCAGGCAAGAGTACTGGAGTGGGGTGCCATTGCCTTCTCCATAAGTGAAGGAAAGAGCTGTTTTAGTTAGCATTAGAAAAGGGCTAAAGATCCAACTCTCAAAATGATACAGGTCTTTGGGAAAGCATCATCTCAGGCAGAAAGTGCACAAATTCCAAAAGCCCTGGGGTGAGAGCAAGCTTTCTTTTTCTAAGGTCTAGAAAGAGAAATTCTTTGTCATAACCCTGCAAAATCAGAGTTTTAGGTTGGACCCCAATCCATAATAAGGCCCCAAGCTTTTGCCATCCCTTCCTCAAAAGGAAGATTCCTGGGACTTCCCTTGAAGTTCATTGGTTAAAACTCCATACTTGTACTGCAGGGGACACAGAGTCAATCCCTGATCTGGCAACTAAGATCCCCATATGCATGGTCCCCTCCAAAAAGCAAGATTCCTTCTGTAAAAGCAATCTCTACCATGAATTAAGTATCTGCTATATTCCATGGATTGTGATAAAAATGTATGCATATTATCTCACTGAATCCTCAGAAAGTTAAATACGTCATAGTCATTTTATAATCTAAGAAAACTGAATCTCAAAGCAGCTGAGAGTCATACAGCTGGAGAGGTAATAGCCCAAGATTTATATGGAGACCTCAACATCCATACTTTTCTCCCTGTTTTATTACTAGTGTCTATATACTGTCTATATACTAGATTAAACGATGGAAAACATACTGGTATTTCCTCCCAAACATTAAATATGGAGATTATTTACACCTGAATCTTTACTCCTAGTTGGTATCAGGAAAAAAGTGTTAGAATAAATATTCAAACTGTAGGAAAAGTCTCTGTATGCAAAATCTAATAATAGTAAAATTGCATGCAAATGGATTACTGAGACTCTAATGGAGAATACAACCAGACATCACAAAACTACTGGTTCTGCTGAAGCAATCCTCACTATTTTGTTTAGTTTTCTTCCTGAGAAAATTGATAGCAAAATTTGCTCTCCTCCATTTTAATACTAGGGAAATAGGTTGAAAAAAATATACCAAGGTATTTTAATATATTGCAAAGAACACATATCTTGAAAGGACACCAATGGCAGGTGAAGGGGAAATAGAAAGTTCTATAGTCAACTAAAGTTTGGGAAATTCTGTACCTACTCTTCGAAGGAGTCACAGTGAACCTTAGGATATCAATAGCTATTAAAAGTCTTGCAATAAGGAAATCTCTTTCACTTCACTTAATCTAAAATTACCTAAACTTATTTAACTCCCAAACTCCTCTTTCAATACCATGTATACATATTCCCTGAACCAATATTCCTTAGAGTCCACTTGGAAAGTGCTGACTGACAGTTAAGTTAGACAAATAATCTTTCTTCTGCCTCACTCTGGAGGATTATAGTAGCGGTGGCACTAATCTGTTCACACTTCACTGTATTTCTGCCCTTGGTACCTCCCTCTTGTGCATGCATGCGTGTACACACATACACACACACACATTCTGAACTTGGCTGTAGGACTTGCTTTAAAGGCAACAAGACAACACCAAATACATGATGCAGGAGAAGACTTGTAAAGTACGTGTGTCCCCAAGCTGGCCCTCTCTTGATGCCCTTGTGTCCCTTATGATCACCACCAGGAAAAGAAGCCCAAGATAGACTCCTGGACCATGTGGGAGAACATGGAGCAGAGACAAACCATCCCACCTGAGATCTCTCCTAGACCAACTGGCCCCAAGGCAACCTGGTAATGGACCCATGGCATGTGAGTTCGTTCCACTTGAAACCAGCAAAAGAACCATCGAGCTCAGCCCAACCAAACTGCCAAACACAGAACTGTGAAGGAAAGAGAGGATTGTCATTCTAAGCCACTAAATAGGGTGGTTTTGTTGTTGGTTAGTCACTAGGTTGTGTTTGACTCTTTTGCAAGCCCATGGAATGTAGACCACCAAGCTCCTCTGTCCATGAGATTTTCCAGGCAAGAATACTGGAGTGGGTTGCCATTTCCTTCTTCAGGGGATCTGCCTGAGCCAGGGATTGAACCTGCATCTCCTGCACTGGCAGGTGGATTCTTTACCACTGAGCCACCAGGGAAGCCTCAAGGGAGATTTATCACAAAGTAAAAACTAACTGAAACATCCACTAATGGAATGGTTTTGGCATTGTGTTCTGAAAAAAACCTTAAGGAAAATGAAAACTTAACAGTTTCTAAATTTAATGCCCTTTTAGGCCACAACATTATCATCTGTGATTTTTAAAAATGAAATCCAAAGGTTCTTGCCACAGATCTCTTTCCCACGAAGGTAAGTGCACCTTAATCTTAGATTTATAATTAGTAACAGCTTCTGGAATTTTCTTTGAAGTTTGCAAAGGTGTTTACCTTGATCACACACCAACATCCCTTCATGAACTAATATACCTCCCTTCATCAAAACAAACATAGGCTTTAATTATCATAAACCAAATAAGTACATTACAATTTTTAAGAGGCTTCTAACCCTTCACAGATGATTTTAATTCAGGGAACCTTAAAATTAATAAACTGTGAAAGGTGTATCTTCAGTCCTTGTTGGATGAAAATGAATATTAATACCCTGCTGATGAGTCATTAACACATCTCAACAGTACAAAATAAAACAGTTACCTTCACCAGGAGAGGCCCAGTTAATTAAGTTAATAGCAAAGGTCATAATGACAGGAACTTGAGTTTATGAGAAACCACAAAGCTGATAAGTTTATTAAATAATAATACTTCCATCAGCTATTAAAAAAATGTAAATGGTAACCAAAATATCAAAGTGGAAGTTTATGGGGAAGAGGGAAAATACCAGCTCAGAAAGTCATTCCAGACATGTCCTCCTTTCCAGTACACACTGTGAAAACATAATTCCCAATTCATTAGAGAGGCAAAGGAATGAGTGGAGAGAAACGCTAATTATGCATTAGCTCAGTTAGCTAAAATCAGATGGGGTAATATCACAAGGACTGATGGAATAAGACATAAAATTTTAAATTCCAGGCAGACTACTGCAAATGACTTTTAAAGAAGCCATCCAGTTCCCATTCTGCAAAAACCACAAACTGGAATCTGGGAATTGTATATCTCAGCAGAATAGCAAAATTAACCCTAGAGAAGTTGATAACCAATGAATAAAATATGCATAAACTAAGGATAAAGACAGATCCTAAGGCAATGTCTAGTAATGTCTTTATTATAACATACAAGTAAAGCTGGGGAAAAAGAGGGTAGATTAAAATGGAAACTAGGAATTCAACTTGAGGAGACCAAAAATTTGACTATGAGGTATTCATAGGCATTAAAACAATCATATTCTTTCGTTATAAACAACACAATTTATCCATTCTACTGTTGATGGCCATGTGGGTGGTTTCCATTCTGTGATATTACAAGCACCACTGCTCTAAACTAACTTGTGTCTCCTGGTGCACACGTGTAAGAGTTATTTTAAGGCTGTGGTTCTCATTAAAATCACCTGCAGAATTTTCACTAGCTACTGATGTCCTGTTCCCATCACAGACCAACTACATGACTGATTCAAAATATGGGCAGAAGTGAGGGAAGTGGGGGAAATGAGGGATGGGAGGGGCATGAGAAAGTGGGATGTCAAGCATTTTTTTCAATATTAAATTTGTTAATTATTCAAATTTCACCAAATGTCCCAAAATGTATTTTATTCCTGTTTTCCTTTATTTTCCACCTGGGGACCCAGTTTCACTCCAGATTTTGCATTTAATTGGTAACCTGTGATCTTTTGTAATCTAAAATATTCTCTCTGCCTTTTCTTATGACAATGACTTTTCAAAGAGTCCAGACGAGTGTCTTATAGAATGTCCCAGGTTCTGGACTGTTTCCTTACAATGTCGTATATTTTGGTCCTCTATCCTCTAAACTTCATGTAAACAGAAGTTAGGCATACAGATTTGATTAGATTCAGGCTAAACCTTTTGAAGTAAGAAAACTTCTAGGCAATTCTGTGAACTATTGCATCGTATCAGGAGACCCATGGTGTGACAGAATATTTATTTCCCATATCCATAGACAAAGGACATCACAGTCACCAGCAATTGTAGCCAGGACCACTGAAGGCGAGACGGTGAGCCCCGAAGGAAATCAGGAAGGAAAGAACAGCTGCCATCTAGCAGCCGTCTCTGCAGGATAACTTTTTCTTAGTCGAAATTAAGATGAATGGCCTTAGAGATTCTAGACTCTAGATACCTTTGAACAGGAAGGACTCTCAAACTTGTCTCCCATTTCAGTGGACAAAGTTATGGCCTTTGGAGTCAGGAACATGATGATTCTTCCTCATTCAAGAGCGTGACATGTGTCAGCTGTAAACTGGCACTGGCCAACGGCATTTGCCATCTGCCTCTGCGGAGACCAAATCCTGTGCTACTACAACTGCTGACCTTCAATATGCCCTGAAAGGAGTTCAGCGTGGAGAATGAGGCAGTATGTGCTCCAGGAAAACTGGTGGAAAGGTCTTTAGATAGTTAGGTATTTGGGGGAACTGATTTCATGATCCCACTCCTTCCATCTCCATGTATCTAGAAAAGCACTAAATCCTTCCATGGTGACATCCTTCTTCTCATGCTTAGCAGAAAACCTTTTGTAAAATAAGTGCTTGGTTGCACTGAATTCCTCCTTCACCAAAATCATTTTTATTGGATTTCTCCCACTACTACTTTGGAACAGTTTCTCAGAGTTATCTGAGGCACTGTCTCCCAGGCACCAGTCCTTATTTTGCCCTAAATAAAACTTAACTCACAACTCACACATTATGCATCTTTTTTTAATTGACACATGGAAATCAATTATAGCATTTATTAAGTATCTACTTTGTTTTCTAGTTATAACCCAATATACTTAATCTCATTTAATCCTCACAATAACCTCCTGAGGCTATAACTACTCTTATGATTTTAAAAAAAAAAAGGAAACTGAGGGTCAGAGATATCAAGATACCAGAGCTATCAAGTCACAGGGCCACAGAGTAAGCACAAAGCCAAGAAGCCTCTCTTTACTATTCAAAGCTCATAACCATATCCCGTGTTCATTTCCCCCATAACCAGCATCTTTTCTCCTATACGCCTGAAACTCTAAATGCTAAGTTGCTTCAGTCATGTCTGACTCTTTGAGTAGCCCACCAGGCTCCTCTGTCCATGGGATTTTTCAGGCAAGAATACTGGAGTAGGTATACATGCCCTTCTCCAGAAACCATAAATGAGAGAGACCAATCTATCTGACATTCCCTCTTAGTTGGAATCAAAGACTCCATTTCATCAAACTGAGTTTTCTGTGGAAAAGTAAGCAATGTTTCCTAGAGGGGTCAGCTGAAACTCACAAAGATTGAGTGCACAACTGAAAGTCATACAATAAATCAAAGACAACAGAGCTTCAAAAGCAGTGTAGGGTTTGTACTGAACAATGCAGCTCTCAAAGGAACTCTGGGGCTAGGGATGCTGTGCAATTGGAATACACAAAGACACCAAAAGACCAATCAGGGAGCAAAATTCTGAGTGGAGTGATGCTTTTGAAAAACAAGTTCAGAATAAAAAATAATTATTGCTAAAATTGACTCCAAATGCTTCACCAGATTATTTGTAATCATTTTCACAACCCTCAGTTAATGTCAGTTCAGTCACTCAATCGTCTCCGACTCTTTGCAACCCCATGGACTTCAGCACACCAGGCTTCCCTGTCCATCACTTACTCCCAGAGCTTACTCACACTCATGTTCATTGAGTCGGTGATGCCATCCAACCATCTCATCCTCTGCTGTCCCCTTCTCCTTCTGCCTTCAGTCTTTCCCAACATCAGGTCTTTTCAAATGAGTCGGTGTTTCACATCAGGTAGCCAAAGTATTGGAGTTTCAGCTTCACCAGTCCATCCAATGAATATTCAGGGCTGATTCCTTTAGGATTGACTGGTTTGATCTCCTTGCAGTCCAAGGGACTCTCAAGAGTCTTCTCCAACACCACAGATCAAAAGCATCAATTCTTTGGCACTCAATTTTCTTCATAGTCCAACTCTAACATCCATACATGGCTACTGGAAAACCGACAGATTTGACTGGATGGAACTTAGTTGGCAAAGTAATGCCTCTGCTTTTTAATATGCTGTCTAGGTTGGCCATAGCTTTTCTTCCAAGGAGTGGGCATCTTTTAATTTCACTACTGCAGTCACCATCTGGAGTGATTTTCAAGCCCCCCAAAATAAAGTCACATTGTTTCCATTGTTTCCCCTTCTATTTGCCATTAAGTGATGGGACCGGATACCATGATCTTAGTTTCCTGAAGGTTGAGATTTAAGCTAAATTTTTCACTCTCCTCTTTTCATCAAGAGACTCTTTAGTTTTTCTTCACTTTCTGCCATAAGGGTGGTATCATTTGCATATCTGAGGTTATTGATATTTCTCCAGGCAATCTTGATTCCAGCTTTTGCTTCCTCCAGCCCAGCGTTCCTCATGATGCACTCTGCATATAAGTTAAATAATCAGGGTGACAATATACAGCCTTGACGTACTCCTTTCCCAATTTGGAACCAGTCTGCTGTTCCATGTCCAGTTCTAACTGTTGCTTCCTGACCTGCATACAGATTTCTCAGGAGGCAGGTCAGGTGGTCTGATATTCCCATCTCTTTGAGAATTTTCCACAGTTTATTGTAATCCACACAGTCAAAGGCTTCGGCATAGTCAATAAAGCAAAAGCAGATATTTTTCTGGAACTCCCTTGCTTTTTCTATGATCCAGCAGATGTTGGCAATTTTATCTCTGGTTCCTCTGCCTTTTCTAAATCCAGCTTGAACATCTGGAATTTCATAGTTCACATACTGTTGAAGCCTGCCTTGGAGAATTCTGAGCATTACTTTGCTAGCATGTGAGATGAGTGCAATTGTGAGGTAGTCTGAACATTCTTTGGCATTGCCCTTCTTTGGGATTGGAATGAAAACTGATCTTTTCCAGTCCTGTGGCCACTGCTGAGTTCTCCCAATAGGCTGATACATTGAGTGCAACACTTTCACAGCATCATCTTTTAGGATTTGAAAAGTTCAACTGGAATTCCATCACCTCCAATAGCTTTGTTTGCAGTGATGCTTCCTAAGGCCCACTTGACTTCACGTTCCAGGATGTCTGGCTCTAAGTGAGTGATCACACCATTGTGTTTATCTGGGTCATGAAGATCTTTTTTGTATAGTTCTGTGTATTCTTGCCACATCTTCTTAATATCTTTTGTTTCTGTTAGGTCCATACCATTTTTGTCCTTTATTGAGCCTATCTTTGCAAGAAATATTCCCTTGGTATCGCTAATTTTCTTGAAGAGATCTCTAGTCTTCCCATTCTATTGTTTTCCTCTATTTCTTTGCATTGATCACTGAGGAGATGGTAATCAAGACCATCCCCAAGAAAAACAAATGCAAAAAGGCAAAATGGTTGTGTGAGGAGGCCTTACAAATAGCTGAGAAAAAAAGAGAAGCTAAAGGCCAAGGATAAAAGGCATAATATATCCATTTGAATGCAGAGTTCCAAAGAATAGCAAGGAAAGATAAGAAAGCCTTCACAACCCTAGAAGTATTAAATGAATCTCCACTTTATAGATGAAAAAAACCAAGGGCCTGAGAGCTAAGAAAACTAGTCAAGCTAGTAAACCCAAACTTTCTGATTCGAAAACTAAACACTGAATCATTATTCATTGTCTTCCTACCACACAAGTGTTAGCAGCAAAACTAACACAGAAACTCTAAGCCAACCAAATCTTCTCTGCAACACTGAAAGTTAGTATTATAACACTGAAAATAGAAGTTCTGGAGTCAACCTGCCTGGGTTCAAATCTCAGCCATTTTCAATGGAATAAACTTGAGCAAGATTTTTAACCTTGCTGTAAAGGTACTAATATTTCCCACCTATTGCTGGGTCAATGTATACAACGTGCTTGGAAGATCATCTTTTAATAAGTACACTGAAGGTGCTACTTATTATTTTTAAATTGTTTGCTTCCATTTCCTCCACTTTCACTTCAGTTGATACTCTATATTTATCACCTCAAACAGTGATCATATTCTCTAAACCAGAGATCCCAACCTATTTGGCACTAGTGACCAATTTCACAGAAGACAATTTTTCCACGGACTGGGGAGAGGAGGGATGATTTGGGGATGATTCTTCTTCACTTATGGAGAAGGCAATGGCAACCCACTCCAGTACTCTTGCCTGGAAAATCCCATGGACTGCAGCCTACAAGGCTCCTCTGTCCACGGGGTCACTGAAGAGTCAGACATGACTGGGCGACTTCACTTTCACTTTTCACTTTCATGCGTTGGAGAAGTAAATGGCAACCCACTCCTGTGTTCTTGCCTGGAGAATCCCAGGGACGGAGGAACCTGGTGGGCTGCGATCTATGGGGTCGCACAGAGTCGGACACGACTGAAGCGACTTAGCAGCAGCAGCAGCAACAGCAGCAAGTGCATTACATTTATTGTACACTTGATTTCTATTATTGTTATATCAGCTCCACGTCAGATCATCAGGCATTAGATCCCAGAGGTTGAGGACCTATGCTCTGAACTCATAACCCTGTTCCCATCTTTAAAAATAATCTGATTATTATTTGATTGTTATTTGATTATTAAATCTTGTCACCACTTCTCATTCAGTGCTGACAGCAATATTTGAGGAATTCAGAGATTATTTTCTGCCCTTGTTCATGAAGAAATCTTAATTCAGAAAGATTAAGTGACCAATCTAAGGCAGATCAACCAATGAATAAAATAGTTAGCTTAAGGACTCAGGTATGCCACCTCTCAGGTTCAATATTCTTTTTCCAACAGCATATCACTTCATGTGAATCAGATTCTTATTTCCTAAAATAAAAATAATGTTATGTCATTTAGCATGAAACTCTTCAATGACTCTTTATTATTAAGTGAAATGAAATTCCTCACCCTGAAAATATGGCTAAAGCCCAGATTTCAGTTTTATCTTCTATAGACTCCATTACTCCAAATTTGACACCTCTTTTACCCCCATGCAATCTATTATATTCCCCATAAAATCTGGAATACCTTCTCTCTCCTCTCCTATCAACACCTGTTTAAAACTACATCCATTTGTCAAACCCAACTCAACTGCCAACAGTCTCATAACACTTTTCCCCAATTCTCACAATTCAAGTAAACCACATTTTACCATTTTATGTATAACCTACTAATTAGGTTACAAATATACTACATAACCTACTATTTTATTTATAACCTACTATTAACACATTTAAGATGTTTGAGGGCAGGTCTCACAATTTCTAATATATAGCATGTGCTCAACAAGCACTTGTTGAATTAAATTGAATTTATGATCCATCAAATCTGAAACCAATCAGGCCAATTCTATGGTCTAATTGTTTTATGGTACGACTTTGATCCTGCAGGCTTGCATTCATTAATAATCATCAGTTGACATAAATAACACATTGGTTTTACAAAAAATAAGATTTGCTTCCTCCCTAGCATTGCTCACAAGTTAAATGAGAAAGACAGAAACCAAAGAAAAAAATTATGGTGTGAAACGTGCTATTAGCTATGGGCACAAAGTGGAATGAAATATAAATTGCCTAAGAAGAGAAAAGAAGAGTTACCAAAAGAGGTGATCAGTTCAGTTCTGTTCAGTTCAGTCGCTCAGTCGTGTCCGACTCTCTGCGACCCCGTGAATCACAGCACGCCAGGCCTCCCTGTCCATCACCAACTCCCGGAGTTCACCCAAACTCAAGTCCATAGAGTCGGTGATGCCATCCAGCCATCTCATTCTCTGTCGTCCCCTTCTCCTCCCACCCCCAACCTTTCCCAGCATCAGAGTCTTTTCCAGTGAATCAACTCATCGCATGAGGTGGCCAAAGTATTGCAGTTTCAGCTTTAGCATCAGTCCTTCCAATGAACACCCAGGATTGATCTCCTCTAGAATGGACTGGTTGGATCTCCTTGCAGTACAAGGGACTCTCAAGAGTCTTCTCCAGCACCACAGTTCAAAAGCATCAATTCTTCGGCGATCAGCCTTCTTCACAGTCCAACTCTCACATCCATACATGACCACGGGAAAAACCATAGCCTTGATTAGACGAACCTTGGTTGGCAAAGCAATGTCTCTGCTTTTTAATATACTATCTAGGTTGGTCATAACTTTCCTTCCAAGGAGTAAGCATCTTTTAATTTCCTGGCTGCAATCAGCATCCGCAGTGATTTTGGAGCCCAAAAAATAAAATCTGACACTGTCTTCACTGTTTATCCATCTATTTCCCATGAAGTGATGGGACCAGATACCATGATCTTTGTTTTCTGAATGTTGAGCTTCAAGCCAACCTTTTCACTCTCCTCTTTCACTTTCATCAAGAGGCTTTTGAGTTCCTCTTCACTTTCTGCCATAAGGGTGGTGTCATCTGCATATCTGAGGTTATTGATATTTCTCCCAGCAATCTTGATTTCAGTTTGTGCTTCTTCCAGCCCAGTGTTCCTCAGGATGTACTCTACATATAAGTTAAATAAGCAGGGTGACAATATACAACCTTAACGTACTCCTTTTCCTATCTGGAACCAGTCTGTTGTTCCATGTACAGTTCTGACTGTTGCTTCCTGACCTGCATACAGGTTTCTCAAGAGGCAGGTCAGGTGGTCTGGGAATCCCATCTCTTGAAGAATTTTCCACAGTCAAAGGCTTTGGCATAGTCAATGAAGCAGAAATAGATGGTTTTCTGGAACTCTCTCACTTTCTCCATGATCCAGCGGATGTTGGCAATTTGATCTCTGGTTCCTCTGCCTTTTCTAAAACCTGCTTGAACATCTGGGAGTTCACGGTTCACATATTGCTGAAGTCTGGCTTGGAGAATTTTGAGCATGACTTTACTAGCATGTGAGATGAGTGCAATTGTGCGGTAGTTTGAGCATTCTTTAGCATTCCCTTTCTTTGGGATTGGAATGAAGACTGATCTTTTCCAGTCCTGTGGCCACTGCTGAGTTTTCCAAATTTTCTGGCATATTGAGTGCAGCACTTTCACAGCATCATCTTTCAAGATTTGAAACAGCTCAACTGGAATTCCATCACCTCCACTAGCTTTGTTCGTAGTGATGCTCTCTAAGGCCCACTAGACTTCACATTCCAAGATGTCTGGCTCTAGGTCAGTGATCACGTTATCATGACTATCTTGGTCATTAAGATCTTTTTTGTACAGTTCTTCTGTACAAAAGAACTGTACATCTTCTTGCCACATCTTCTAAATATCTTCTGCTTCTGTTAGGTCCATATCTTTTCTGTCCTTTATCATAGTTGAGCTAATAGTGACGAATGAGTGGCTAATAGCAGCTTTCTTTTAAGAAGAGAAGTATTTTTAATTAGGAAATTATTCTGTAAAGCTTGCCCAAAGAAGAATACATCTTGAGTGGAAGAGCTGGATAATAATATTGAGGATTGCTAATCTTCTATGCCTTAGAAACAAACAGAAATGTAAGTGGTAGTAAAAAGCATAGAATAGAAAGCAGAACAACACAAACAGCAACTGGATCTTGTGAAGTGAGTCAATGAAAATCCATATGCTAGATGTGCCAAAGGAGTCAAAATCAGAAATAAGTAATAGTTCATTTTGATTTGCTTGCATTCAGTTCAGTTCAGTCGCTCAGTCGTGTCCGACTCTTTGCGACCCCATGAATCACAGCACACCAGGCCTCCCTGTCCATCACCAACTCCCGGAGTTCACTTAAACTCATGTCCATCAAGTCAGTGATGCCATCCAGCCATCTCATTATCTGTCGTCCCCTTCTCCTCCCACCCCCAATCCCTCCCAGCATAGTCTCTTTACCCTTTCATACACAAAAGTCTTAGAGTTTGAAGAAAATCCATGAAAAAAGAATAAAAACAAATTCACATAGAGTGTGTCATAGAGAGGAGAAAGACCAC
The DNA here is from genome assembly GCF_049115385.1 of Moschus berezovskii. Taxonomy (NCBI): domain Eukaryota; kingdom Metazoa; phylum Chordata; class Mammalia; order Artiodactyla; family Moschidae; genus Moschus; species Moschus berezovskii. Next base: position 45,792,849 of record NC_142464.1, on the reverse strand, counting down.
TATGTAATGTGAAACAAAAATAGCGTAGAGTTTAGATGAGACAAGTTTGAAGCCAGAGACACTACAAAGAATATAGCTCATGGGGAGAGAACTGAACTTCCCAGGAAACAAAAATTAAGAGCTGTAGTCAACTGGATCTTAGTATCAAAGGGCAGAGTGACCTCCCTGATTGATCACAGACCTACCGAGAGGGGAAAAGCACAAAAGTGTAAATCCACACTCAGGAACATGGTGGTAAGATGGAAGCCAACAAAGATGAGACTTAGGAATGGCAAGAGCACAAAAGACAAGGAGACTGTGGAACCCCCTGTTTGAATGGTCTTTCCTGATTTTGTAAGGACAAGAATTACACCTCTGAGCATCAGATCAGTATCAGTCAAAGAAGGTGTTTCTTTAATTCCATATCTATGTTTCTAGGACCTCTACTCTGTGCTTTCATCACAGAATTGATGGCCCTCTACCTTGTATAATACTATTCGGGTTCATACATCCTCTTCAGGAGCAGGAAGCAGGCTTTACTCATCTTTGAATTGCCAATACCCAGCATATACACATTTGTGTAGCCATTACTCAAACACTGCTGCTGCTGCTGCTAAGTCACTTCAGTCGTGTCCAACTCTGTGTGACCCCATAGACAGCCGCCCACCAGGCTCCCCCGTCCCTGGGATTCTCCAGGCAAGAACACTGGAATGGGTTGCCATTTCCTTCTCCAATGTGTGAAAGTGAAAAGTGAAAGTGAAGTCACTCAGTAGTGTCTGACTCGTAGTGACCCCATGGACTGCAGCCTACCAGGCTCCTCCGTCCACAAACACTAGGTGACTGAATATTTGATCTCTTGGACTCAACTTTTGAAGACATAATTGCAATTTAAATATATTAGTTTTCTACTTCAATCCACAGTGTTATCAATAATAATGGTTTTCATTTATTAAATTCTCACTATATGCCAGCTATCTTACTAGATATTTTAATTATTTTATTTCTTATACTGTTGGAGTAAGAAAAAGCTCCATTTTACAGAACCTACAATAGCACCTAGTATAAAGGAAATATTTTAAAATATTTCTTGAGTTAATATACGAAGGAAAGAAAGAGGAATCTGAGACCTCGAGAGATGAAGGGGACTGCTTAAAGTCATTCTAGTTGTTAGTGACAAGGCAAAACAAATGTTCCCAGATTCCCCTCCCAATCTAGCATTCTTCACATAATATAACTGCATTTGACATAATCTTGGAGATTCCTTTCCACTTTGTATAGGCAGAATAATGGTCCCCTAAAGAGGTCGACATCTGAATCCTGGGAACTGTGAACATATTAGTTTAAATGGTAAAGAACGCTCTGCAGAAGTGATTACATTAAATATTTTGAGATGAGCAATTACCCTGAATTACCCAGGAAAGCACAATATAAAAACAAGTATTTGGGAAATTAAATGGGCCTTCCTTGGTGGCTCAGACAGCAAAGAGTCTGCCTGCAATGAAGGAGACATGTGTTTCATCCCTGGGTCGGGAAGATCCCCTGGAAAAGGAAATGGCAACCCACCCCAGAATTCTTGCCTGGGAAATCCCATGCACAGAGGAGTATGGTGGGCTACAGTCCATGGGGTTGCAAAGAGTCGGATACGATTGAGCAACTAACACTCTTCTTTCTTTTAAGAGGAAGACGGAATGAGAACTGACCTCAGAAAAAGAGTGTCAAAGTGATACGGCATAAGCAGATCTCGACCAGTCATTGCTGGTTTTAAAGATAAAGAGGCATTGAGTTGTATGAGCTGCTTATATATTTTGGAAATTAATCCTTTGTCAGTTGTTTCATTTGCTATTATTTTCTCCCATTCTGAGGGTTGTCTTTTCACTTTGCTTATAGTTTCCTTTGCTCTGCAAAAGTTTTTAAGTTAAATCAGGTCCCACTTGTTTACTTTTGTTTTTATTTCCAGAACTCTAGGAGGTGGGCCATAGAGGATCTTGCTTTTTTTTTTTTTTTTTTTTTTTGAACTTTAAAAAGCAGTTTTTATTGTATTATTTTATAAATAATTACATTGGTAACAAGTAAATTCATCCTGGTTATAAACAAATAACAGAAAGAGTAGAAAGGGATGAAAGGGATCCTTACTCCCTGTGTGCACAGAGGTGGACATTGCCACGTTCCTATGTTCATCCTTCCAGAAATTTCCTTTCACTTTTGTTTATGTGTCTTTAACGATGGTGTTGTTCAGTTGCTTTTTGTGACCCTATGAACTGCAGCATGCCAGGCTTCTCTGTCCTTCACTGTCTCCCAGAGTTTAGTCTTTAATAATGTAAATAGAGTCATTTACACTGTTCGGTGACTTCTTTCTTTTTGCTTAGCAGCAGGTCTATATACCTTGCAGATCTCTCCATGTCAGTAAGTAGGCATCTACTCTGTCATTTTAACAATTGCGTCTCTCATATGAATAATGTATGCACCATAACTTAACCTTTTCCCATATTTATGGGCTAATATTTTAGAGAGTTTCTAGATTTTCACTCCAAACAAAACTTCAGTGAATACTTTTGTCTAGGCATCTTTGTTGGAGAAGGAAATGGCAACCCACTCCAGTGTTCTTGCCTGGAGAATCTCGGGGATGGCGGAGCCTGGTGGGCTGCCATCTGTGGGATCGCACAGAGTTGGACACGACTGAAGTGATTTAGTAACAGGCATCTTTGTGCACAGGAGTGAGTTCTCTTTCCTTCCTTTCCTTTCCTTTCAGTCACTCAGTCGTGACCGACTCTTTGCGACCCCATGAATCACAGCATGCCAGGCCTCCCTGTCCATCACTGGGTCGAAGATGATTGCGTAAAATGATATTAAGTTCTGCTGAATTGCTCTCCCCAAAGCTGTGCCAATTACATTCCTAATGAAGAATGAGAGTGCTGGGGACTCCCCTGGCAGTCCAGGAGCTGAGACTCTGTGCTCCCAATGCAGGGGGCCTGGTTCCGTCCCTGGTCAGCAAACTAGAGGCCACATGCTGCAACTAAGAGTCCTGCATGCCTCAGTGAAGATCAAGATCCTGCATGCTGCAGTTAAGACCCAGGGCAGCCAAATAAATATTTAAAAAAAGAAGAATGAGAGTGTTGATTTTTTCCATCCCTTTCATCTCCCACATTTGTTTTTTAAGGGAGTTATTTTCATTTTTAGGAATGCACAGCCCGTAGTTGCAGGACATAGAAACAGTGAGTCTCCGTCTTTTGCATTTCCCTGATGAATAATGATGTTGAGCACTTTTCCCAGTGTTTATGGATATATGATGTTTCTGTTCAAGTGTTTTACTTTTTAAAATAGTCAGACTTTGAGCCTTTTGGATTTCAGTCTATGGTTCATTTAAAATTCATGTTTGTGTATAAAAGGAGACAGAGGGAGGAAGTTCTTTCTATTTTTTCCCTAATTGTTCAGCGTCATTTGTTAAAAATTCTTCTCTTCATTGCATTGACTTGACACCTTTGTTTAAAATAAGTGGATTGAGTAGGTGTGAGTCTTCTTGATTTTATTCTGTTCCACTGATCTATTTCCCTATCCTTACTTTGAGTCTTTGTCTTTTATTTATTTTTTTTTTTTTATGTTGTCCCCAAATGCCGACTTTATTTTTTTTTTAAATCAAATAATCCAATTTTATTTATTTTTTTCAAGTTGAACAGACTAAATTTCTTTAAACAAACTTACTTATACTCCAGAGTCCTTTAAAAACTTAATAGCATGTATACATTGAAGGTATTTGATTTTCTTGTAACTAGCAATTCAAATGCAACAAGCATTTGACCCAACAAGTAAAACTTTCTACAGTTCATAACTTTTATAAATAAAATAAATTAAATATACAGTGAATAAGTTATCTGAAATATTTCAATATTTCTGCAGGTTTAGTAACATCGTAAAATACATTTCAACTAAAATTCACAAATCTAAAAACCTGCTAGGCATTTTTAGACGTTTTAAGTTGGAAATGAAGACCAATGTTACATCGTAATATGCCAATTACAAATAGTACTTCAAATAGCAAATACTACAGTTTGTCCCAAACTTTAAAAACTATTCATGAACTCAACACTGAACTATTGATGGCTATGAGAATTGTTTCCTAGCCTTTTTGAAAATTTCAACCCATTTAGGTTTAAGGTAATTATTGATAAGTACGATCCCGTAGCCATTTTCTTTATTGCTTTGGGTTCAATTTCATACACTCTTTCTGTGTTTCCTGTCTATAGAAGATCCTTTAGCATTTGTTGGAGAGCTGGTTTGGTGATGCTGAATTCCCTCAGCTTTTGCTTGTCTGTAAAGCTTTTGATATCTCCTTCATATTTGAATGAGATCCTTGCTGGGTATAGTAATCTGGGCTGTAGGGTATTTTCTTCCATCACTTTAAGTATGTCTTGCCACTCCCTCTGGCCTGAAGAGTTTCTGTTGAAAGATCAGCTGTTATCCTTATGGGAATCCCCTTATGTGTTATTTGCTGCTTTTCCCTTGCTGCTTTTAATATTTGTTCTTTGTGTTTGATCTTTGTTAATTTGATTAATATGTGTCTTGGAGTATTTCGCCTTGGGTTTATCCCGTTGGGGACTCTCTGGGTTTCTTGGACTTGGGTGATTATTTCTTTCCCCACTTTAGGGAAGTTTTCAACTATTATCTCCTCAAGTATTCTCTCATGGTCTTTCTTTTTGTCTTCTTCTTCTGGGACTCCTATGATTCGAATGTTGGAGCGTTTAACATTGTCCCAGAGGTCTCTAATATTGTCCTCATTTCTTTTAATTCATTTTTCTTTTTTCCTCTCTGGTTCATTTCTACAATTTTATCTTCTAGTTCGCTTATCCTGTCTTCTGCCTCTGTTATTCTACTGTTTGTTCCCTCCAGAGTGTTTCTGATCTCATCTATTGCATTATTCATTGTATATTGACTCTTTTTTATTTCTTCTAAGTCCTTATTAAATCTTTCTTCCATCTTCTCAATCCTTTTCTCCAGGTTTTTTATCTGTAACTCCATTTTGCTTTCAAGATTTTGAATCATTTTCACCATCAAAATGTGAAATTCTTTATCAGGTAAATTCCCTATATCTTCTTCTTTTGTTTGTGTTGGTGGGCAATTATCTTGTTCCTTTACTTGCTGGGTATTTCTCTGCCTCTTCATCTTGCTTATATTGCTTTGCTTGGGGTGGCCTTTCCCTCTTCTTGCAGTTTGTGGAGTTCTCTTTATTATGTAGTTTCTTCGCTGTGTGTGGGGTTGGACGGGTGACTTGTCCGGGTTCCCTGGTTAGGGAAGCATGTGTCGGTGTTCTGGTGGGCGGAGTTGGATTTCTTCTCTCTCCTTTAGAAGACAATGGGCTGCTTTTCCGGGAGCCTGATGTCCTCTGCCAGTATTCAGAACTTGTTTTGTGGACTTTACTCCACGTTCAAATGTTCTTTTGATGAATTTGTGGGGGAGAAAGTGGTCTCGCCGTCTTATCCCTCCGCCATCTTGTTCCTTCCTCCCCAGAACACTGGATTCTTATATTCCACTTGGTCGTGAAGTATCTCTTCCCAGCTGCTCCAGCAAGGTGCAGCCGCTGTACCTTACCTTGGACGAGGGGTATCTCCTTAAGGCCGCCCCTCCTGCTTTGAATGTGGATCAGCTCCTCTCGGCCCTCCGGTGCCCAAGCAGCCACCGCCTCCTGGACGTGGTACAGCTCCTCTCGGCCACCGCCCTAACCCTGGGCGTGGGGTAGCTCATCTCAGCCACGATTCTGCACGTGGTCGGTTACCCCAGAGCCGGGCGTCTCTCGCGTCTGCGCCGCCGGAGCCGGGCGTCTCTCCAGGATCTTGCTTTGATTTATGTCATTGAGTGTTCTGCCTATGTTTCCCACTAAGAAAATAGTTTCTGGTCTTACATTTAGGTCTTTAATCCATTTTGAGTTTATCTTTGTGTATGGTGTTAGGAAGTGTTCTAATTTCATTCTTTTACATGTAGCTGTCCAGTTTTCCCAGCACCATTTCTTGAAGAGGCTGTCTTTGCCCCATTGTATATTCTTGCCTCCTTTGTCAAAAATAAGGTATCCATTGGTGCATGGGTTTATTTCTGGGCTTTCTATCTTTTTCCATTGGTCTGTATTTCTGTTTTTCTTCCAGTACCAAACTGTCTTGATGACTGTAGCTTTGTAGTATAACCTAAAGTCAGGAAGCATGATTCTTCCTGCTCCATTCTTCTTTCCCAAGACTGCTTTGGTTATTTGGGGTCTTTTGTGTTTTCATATGAATTGTGAAATTTTTTGTTCTAGTTCTGTTAAAAATGCCATTTGTAATTTGATAGGGATCGCATTGAATCTGTAGATTGCATTTGGTAGTAGAGTCATTTTTACAATATTGATTCTTCCTACCTAGGAACATGGACTATCTCTCCATCTCTTTATGTCATCTTTGATTTCTTTCATTAGTGTCTTATAATTTTCTGTGTACAGTTCTTTTGTCTCCTTATGTAGGTTTATTCCTAGGTATTTCTTTTTGTTGCAATGGTGAATGGGATTGATTCCTTAATTTCTCTTTCTGATTTTTCATTGTTAAGACATAGAAATGCAAGTGATTTCTGTGTATTGATTTTGTATCCTGCAACTTTGCTAAATTCACTGATTAGCTCTAGTAATTTTCTGATACTATCTTTAGGGTTTTCTATGTACAGTATCATGTCATCTGCAAACAGTGAGAGCTTTACTTCTTCTTTTCCAATCTGGATTTCTTTTATTTCTTTTCTTCTCTGATTGCTGTAGCTAGGACTTCCATAACTATGTTGAAAAATAGTGGTGAAAGAAAGTGGACACCCTTGTCTTGTTCCTGATCTTAGGGTATGCTTTCAATTTTTCACCATTGAGAATAATGTTGCTGTAGGCCTTTTCTACCTTGAGGTAGGTTCCTTCTATGTCCATTTTCTGAAGTTTTAATCATAAATAGGTGCTGAATTTTGTCAAACAACCCAATGAAAAAGTGGGAAAAAACTCAAACAGACATTTCTCCAAAGAAGACATACAAATGGCTAACAAACATGAAAAAGTGCTCAACATCACTATTAGAGAAATGCAAATCAAAACTACAATGAGGTATCACATCACACCAGTCAGAATGGCCCTCATCAAAAAGTCTACAAACAATAAATGCTGGAGAGGGTATGAAGAAAAGGGAATGCTCTTGCACTGTTGGTGGGAATGTAAATTGATACAGCCACTATGGAAGATGGTATGGAGATTCCATAAAAATCCAGGAAAAAAAATTACCATATGACCCAAAAATCCCACTCCTAGGCATATACCCTGAGGAAACCAAAATTGAAAGAGACACATGTATCCCATTGTTCATTGCAGCACTATTTACAATAGCTAATACATGGAAGCAACCTAGATGTCCATCGAAAGATGAACTGATAAATAAGTTGTGGTACATATACACAATGGAATATTACTCAGCCATAAAAAGAAGTGCATTTGAGTCAGTTCTAATTAGTTAGATGAACCTAGAACCTATTATACAGAATGAAGTGAGTCAGAAACAGACAGATAAATACCATATTCTAACACATATATACAGAGTCTAGAAAAATGGTCCTGAAGAATTTATTTACAGGGCAACAACAGAGAATCAGACATAGAGAATAGACTTACAGACATGGGAAGAGGGGAGGAGAGGGTGAGATGTATGGAGAGAGTAATATGGAAACTTACATTACCATGTGTAAAATAGATAGCCAACAGGAATTTGCTATATGGCTCAGGAAACTCAAACAGGTGCTCTGGATCAACCTAGAGGGGTTGGATGGGCAGGGAGATGGGAGGGGGGTTCAAAAGGGAGGGGATATATGTATCCCTATGGCTGATTCATGTTGAGGTTTGACAGAAAACAGCGAAATTCTGTAAAGCAATTATCCTTCAATAAAAAATGAATTAATTTTAAAAAAATAAAAAAGAGGCCACAGGCCATGGAATGTAGGCAGCTCCTAGAAGCTGAATGGCAAGGAAACAAATTGTCTCAGAGTAGGGCTTCCCTGGTAGCTCAGAGGGTAAAGTGTCTGCCTGCAATGTGGGAAACCCAGGCTTGATCCCTGGGTCGGGAAGATCCCCTGGAGAAGGAAATGGCAACCCACTCCGGTACTGTCGTCTGGAAAATCCCATGGACAGAGAAGCCTGGTAGGTTACAGTTCATGGGGTCACAAAGAGTCGGACATGACTGAGCAACTTCAGTTTCTTTTCACTTTTCTCAAGTCCTGCCACCACCCTGAATTTAACCCAGTAAAACTCATTTTAGACTTCTATCACCAAGGACTGTGAGATAATAAGCTTGTGTTAACCTGATACATTGCTGTAATAATCTTAACTAACAAATCATAAATGTCAAACAAATACTCTGAGTCTTACTCATTCTGGAGTTTTTCACCAGAATTTTCTTGACTTATGTTTATTATAAATTTATTAATATGTAATGTCCTCTTCTCCAGGAATCTTGAAGACTCTTCTTTTAGAACATATTCTGTTGTCTTCCAGTTTCTATTGCTGCCAAGAAAGAGCTCTCCTAACAATATTTCCTCTACAAGTAATCTGACTTTTCTCTTTGGTTACGTTTCAGATCTTTTTCTCTCTGATGTTCTAGAATTTCATTATGAAAGGTATTTTATTTAACCTGACTGGGATATTTTTATATTTCCTGAATCTGAGAATTCAGATATTTCAAGTATGGAAAATTCCCAACCATTATCTCTTCTATATGATCATTTTCCAGTTCTCTCTACCTCGAACTTCTATCAGACGTATGATACATTCTCTCATTTTCTCATTTTGGTAATAGTTTCAGGAAAACACAACTCCAGAAAAGTCTTGGAGATGCTGTGTTTCCATGATCAACCTCCAGACTAGAAAATAAAAGTATCTATCTACTACTGGTGAAGTATAGGACAGTTAAGAAAGTACCAATGTTTAGAATACATTTTTCAATTAAGTCAAATGAAAGGCTCATCATGACGTAGTTCTCTATAATAATTTTAGGAGAGAAATTATTGGACCAATTTATTTTGGACTATTTCATACAGATGAAGGAACAGATATAAAATACACATTAATATATAAACTATAATTATAAAAATTTTCGGGGTATCTACAATCCTGTTTAAGAATTAGAATGTTGCCAACAGCATTTCGGCTGACTCTGTGCCCTTCCCCAAAATAACTGCTATAGAAATCCTAATTCCTATAATATCCCTCCAAAGATAGCTATCTCAACCTTATCCTTTTAAATCTCTTTCACAAAAGTGTACACCCCCAATCATATATTGTTACCTTTGCACTGTTTGAACTGTAAATGGAACCATTCTGTTTGTACTCTTCATTGTTTTGCCTGCCTCGCTAAATATTGTGTTTGTTAATTTCATCAGGTTCATATCTGTAGTTGTAGTATATTTTGCTGCTTTTTATTATTCTGTTGCTCAAGTGTATTAACACGTATATATCCAATATCCTATTTATGAACTCTTCAGTTCAGTTCAGTTTAGTCACTCAGTCGTGTCCGACTCCTTGCGACCCCATGAATCACAGCACGCCAGGACTCCCTGTCCATCACCAACTCCCGGAGTTCACTCAAACTCATGTCCATCGAGTCGGTGATGCCATCCAGCCATCTCGTTCTCTGTCATCCCCGTCTCCTCCCGCCCCCAATCCTTCCCAGCATCAGACTCTTTTCCAGTGAGTCAACTCGTCGCATGAGGTGGCCAAAGTATTGGAGTTTCAGTGTTAGCATCAGTCCTTCCAATGAACACCCAGGATTGATCTCCTTTAGAATGGACTGGTATGAACTCTTATATAACTGTTTATAGTTGTAGTTTTACAAATAATACTGCCATACCTATTCTTGTACATGTCTCTTAGAGAGCAAGTATAAGTATAAGCATTTCTTAAAGTTTTAAAATCAAGAATATAACTTCCGAATCATAGGAATTTGTTATATTAGTTACCTATTGATGTATAACAATGTTACCAGAAACTTAAAAACATAAAAATACACATTTATTATCTCACAAATTATTGGGTCAGAAATCCCAATACAGCTTAACTAGATCCTCATCTTCAAGGACCTTTCACAAGAATTCAATTAAGATGCCAGCCAAACTAGAGGTTTCATTAGACTGTTCGACTGAGGAAGAAGCTGCTTTCAAGGTCATGTGGTTTTGGTAGGACTCTATTCTTTGTGAGCTGTTGGACCAATGGCTTCACTTTGCTGTCTGTCCACCCTTAGCTGCTTGTTATATGGGCTTCAATATAAGGCACCTCACAATGCAGCTTGCATCACCAAAGCCAGCAATACTCAGCATCTGCTAACATGGAAGTCAGAATTTTATGTTCACAAGAGTGACATCCTATCACTTTTGCCATATTCTGTTGAAGCAGGTCCTGCTCACACTCCAGGGAAGGGAACTTTGGGGGCCACCATAGAATCTGCACCCTATTCGTCTTGAAGTAAATAATCCTAAACTGCTTTCTGAAGTTGTATCAATTTATATTCCTACCTATCATTACTAAAAGTGCCTGGCCTTTGATATTCTCATTAATAATTACTGTCACACATTTTTTATTGTCAACTCTTGGATTTAAAATATAAAATATGTCATCTAGTGTTGTTTTTAATTTGCATTTCTCTGATTACCAGTGGGTTTTACACATATTTAAGAGTTGTTCTTGTTTCCCATTCTGTAAAATTACACATTCAGTCTCTTGCTTTTTCTTTTCTTTTTTTTTTTTTTTTAGTACAAAGTGAATATATTTATTTAGGTGGAGAAAAGAAATCACAACAAATTATAAATTTAAAAAAGAAATCTCAAAAAACTGTAAATTAAAAAAAGAAATCACAACAAACTATAAACCTTACAAAAGCTACAAAACTAACATACTTTGATTGATTAACTGGCTGCACCTCTAATAACTCTTCCCCTACAACTGACGACCTGTTTGTTCAGTCTATCCTTTCATGTGGTTCTTGCCCTTTTTCTTTTAATATTGTCTTACCTGTACTCATTCTTCCCCAGCTAGGGCCCTGACCTTGGTGTGGCAGATATGCCTTGGTGGAAGTATAACCACTCCTTGGAGCTCAAATATTTTTTGATGGAGTCCCTGCTCTTCAGCTTTCTCTCCCCTCCCATTACAAGAGATACAATCCTCTTCAAAGTTTCCCAAAGAGGCCTTCAGTCTTTCACATTTGACTTTTAATTGCCTGTTACTCATTTTCAGTCTTTCATTATCTTTTTCTAGAATTTCAATAGAGCATAGAAATAGCCATCTGATCCCACTGTCTTTTTACTAACGATTTCCATCACAGTTTACGAATGGCTAAAACTTCACATTAGTTAGGGCACTGCCTTCTAGAAAATATCCTGGATCACCAGCAATGAAAGTTTTCATGACTGGACCATAACTTTTGCTAGGGGCTTGCTGTCTTCTTTTGCCACCAAGTGATGGGATCCTCACTGCCCAATGGGCAGTAAATGAAACAACTGCAACACTCCACCTTATTGTCAGTTTCTTGGTCGACTCCTGGTGCCAAATGCTAAAGTTTACATTCTTCCAGGAGCAGATTCTGAGACAGAGTTTAGCGTTCAGGATGTTTATTAGGAAGTGTTCTTGGGATTAACAACTATGGAAGAGAGGGAAAGGGACAAGAGGGGGAAGCGGGTTTGCAATACAAGCTAGAGAACATCAGTAGACTCTATGAGGGGCTCTGAGGCTAAAACGACCCATTAAAATTGTCCCACTGGACCAAAACAACTGGCCTCCTACCCCTCAATCAGATTTTGTGTGTGAGCTGCCCCAGGATAAGTGTGTGGCCTTGGGCTAGGTAGCTGTAGCTGAAGTTACTTCCAGCAGCTAAGGCAATAAGGACACCCTAAAGAAGGGTCTGGGTGGCACAAGGCTTTGAGATATCTGATAAAACTGGACTTTCATCTGATAAGCTTGGTCAAAAACTAAACATAAAGCGGACAAAAAACAGATATTAAGAAAGAAAATGGGGTGAAACTAGAGACAAAACATTCCAAAACTAGAATACTATGAACAAATCTAGGCCAATATATTTGAAAACTATCACATACCAAAAATGATTCAAGAAGAAACAGAAATACTAAATAAACTTCTATTTTTTAAAAGGTAAGTTAGTAGTTTAATACCTATGCCCCCTCCCCTCAATTATTATGCTTAGACAAGGTAGTTTTATCAATGAAGTAATTCTAAAGTTTAAAGAAACTCAAGGAAAAATATTTCCCTGGAGGTCCAGTGGTTAAAACTCCAGACTTCCAATGCTGGGGGCATGGGTTTGATTCCTATTTGGGTGCAGCCAAACAAAAAAAAAAAAAAAACACCTCAAAGATAAGAAAAGAGAGAACATTCTCCAGCACATTTTTAAATTTTGAAATAATGTTTCATATGACCCTAACTAAGCAAATATTAATTTTATATATATAAAACAATAGAATATTATCTATTACATATAATGCTTGTATTGATATATATTAATATGTAATCTGTTTATATATAACCTAAAGAGTTAGACACGACTGAGCAACTGAACTGAACTGAACTGAATACTATGTATAATTGTATATTTTATACACACATATATGTACACATACACATGACATGAATTACAAAACCAAATATCCATAAATTAACAATGGCTGTCTAAGAGTGGTAAAATGGTGGGTAACTCATTTTGTGCTCATGCTTTTTGGTATATTATTAATTTCTGAATGAATGGGTACTATGTCAGAGAAGTTTATTATTTTAGTGAAATTAAGATATATATATCTCTACTCACTACAGACCCTTAACAAAGTCTCATGAAAATTTTGCTAAAAGCATTTGTTTTTCACAGAGATAATCTAATGGACACATTAACGATTCATTCATCTAGATTTTCTAAGTTGTGCTGTCTACAATAGGAAAGCAAAATTCCTCCAAAATAATATCTCTTCCTTCTGACAAATCTTTAAAACAGGAATTAGAACACCTAGTTCTAGCTCTAGACCTGGTGTCCTAACTTCAGTTCTGGTACTAACTAGCTGTGTTATTTTAGAGATGTCACTGGATTTCAGTTTTCACATCTATAAAAGGAAAAAATTAGATTATAGAGTCCCAATGTTCTTTCCAGCTCTAATATCCTGTTATTATCTAAATGCCTTCACTGGGTACACTGACTGCCCTTATAGAAAGTCTAAACACAAATCTTCCATTTGAACAGAGATACTCTGTCTCCTATAAGTCAGAGCTGACATGTATATATACTTAATCATTCAATGTCATCTTCTAATTCCAGGAAAAACAATTTCCCTGAATATGAATTATAAAACCCAAATATTCACAAGGTAACAGCGGTTATCTATGAGTGGTAAAAGTTTTTAACTCCCTACACAAAATGCAAGGCTCTTCCATAAATACAGTATGAAATATAAGAACATATAATACCTTTTCTCAAAAAATATTGCAGCTTAGTAAATACTGACAAGTATACAAATACCCATAATGAAAATTACAGAACAACAGAGAACAAAAAAATACACAGTATTCCTTTGACATATGAGGTTTGGAGTTCAATTTTAACTATTCAAAAGCAAATTTGAAATCTCATGTGCTATAGTTTGCCAAGATATTTTTATTGGGGAATTATCCAGAACACAGATATTGAACCTCTTTCACAAAATTACCTAAGCCAAACTGGCATTCTGGAAGCTTGTTTTAACAGATGTCAGTTGCCAGTATAATACAGCACATGTTATATCTTCAATAAATTTTATGGTCAAATTAAATAAAATATATTCCTTTTCATGTATTTTAATTACTTCCTATGCAACAAAGGATTTATATTTTTGAATTATATTCTAACATCAGTGTGAATTGCCCCATGCTTTTTCTGGAATATAATATGAAGCTGCTGTTTTCACAGCTGATATCTTTGGGAAATAACAAAACTCACTGTGTATTCATTTACAAATGTTACACAGATATAATGGCTGATGTTTATTAAGTGATTATTATGTTCCAAACATGGTAATAGTAAATGTAAAAGCACAAGTTCTGAGTCAAACTTCCTTGGCTTCAATCCTTTTCACCCTATTTGTAACTACATGTTATCTGCTTTTCCAATACTTGGGTCATGTGAAATATGTGAATTAAAATAGTGCCAACTTCACAGAGTTGCAATGAGAATTAAATAATTAAATATAGGTAGAGTTTAAAACAGTGCTTGGTCTGTAGTTACTGCTCAATAATGGTAGTTATCACTATTAGTATTTCTATCATTATCCACACGAGAGATTTACTATTACAATACCCATACACAGACAAGAAACTTAGACACAGAAAGGTAATCATAGGAAGAGTCGATGAAGCTGAGGTTCAATGTGTGTGTGTGTGTGTGTGTGTGCATTCAGAGGTTTCAATACAGATAATTTAATTCCAGGAAATGTAATCTTAATTATACAACCAACAAATATTTATTAAGTACCCCAACATGCTCCAGGCTTTAGTCTAGGTACTGTGTATGCAATGAGAAACAGAACCACCAGGATCTCTGCTCTAACGGAACTTACATTCTACCAGGGGGCAAGACAGAAGGAGTAAACAGACAAATACATAAGCAAGATAATTTTAAGTAGTCACGTTTAATCCCAAACATGATACCAAAACAGGGTAGCAAGATAGTGAACAAAGTCATTGGGATGGAGGACAGGAAAGACTTCTTAACGGAGGTGACATTTGAGCTGAGATCTGAGTGACATGAGATGATCTGGAGGAAAAACTTTCCACGCAAAAGAAAGGGCATGTACAAAGGCTTTCAGGAGGGAACCAATTTGGACAGATCAGGAAGCAAAAAGAATGTAAGTGAAATTGGACAATAATGAACAAAGGGGAAAGCAGTATCAGAGGAAGTGATGAGTGACTGGGTCAGAAATGATTGGATGGGTGGCTGGATGGGTGAAAAAATAAAAGAGAGAACCCAGCCCAGTATATTTATTTATTTATGAATAGCAATCAAATGCGTACTATAGGTCTGGCATAGTTCGAGGCACTGGAGATACAAGAGATAACAAATTAAAATTTTAAAAACAGACAAATATCCTTTTCCTGATGGAATTTTGTATTAGTGAAAAGCAGATAATAAACTCGTTAAATAAAGGATATTAGAAAATAAAGCACAGAAGGATGGTGAGCTAAGAGGTGCACTTTTAAGTAGGGTAGTCAGGAAAGGACTCTCTGATAAGGCAATTGCTCACAAAGGTGTGAATGTAATAAAAGAAAAGACTCATGCTGGGCAGAAGAGGATCTAAGACCAGAGAAGAGTAAGTGCAAAGGCCCTGGAGTGGGAATATGCCTGGTGTATTTGAGAAGCTACAAAGATGCCAGTAGGACCAGGGCCAGTGAGGCAGGGAAGAGAAACAATGGATGATTACATCCTATAAGTAAGGGCCAGGAAGGTAAATATCTTAAGGACTTTGGCTATTACTCTGAATAAAGAGAGAAGTCATCTAAGGGTTTGGAACAAAGAAATCCATATTGAGATATCCCTGAAGTAAAGCAAGGGTAGAAACAGGCAGAGCTGTTAGGACTTTATTGTGTTAATCTAACAGGAAAGGCCAAATTGAAATCTTGACTGTGTTGTTGTCCAGTGGGCAGCATAGACACTTGTCCAGTGGGCAAGAGGGCACAGCTCTGCAACAATCCAGTGACATCACCTGGGGCAAAAGCAACATCCTCTGGCAGGATCAGTCTTTGCCCATGTCTACTTCCTCCTGCAGTTTGGTCTCCTGTTTCTCTGTTTCCCCAGGCTCTGATCTGTAGCTCCTCTCCAGCTTCAGATCACAGCACCTTCCAGTGACCTCCAAGTAATTAAATCTGGCTGCCACTCAAGATCCCACCTCGCAGATGATGAACTAAGCAACACTCCGTCAATGCTTTCGAGGACTAAACCTGCACACATTCTGGTTTCCCCTCTGCCCAGCTGGCCTTGAGTCAGCATTACAATAGAGAAAAAAAATCTCTTAACTTCCAAACAACACATCTAAAACTAGATTTTAGAACAAAGCCTGGATATCGTCTCAGAGCTGACTGAACCATAAGAAAATTTCTCCAGATGATAATCCTAGCTTCTACCCCCGTCCCCTCCACCCGCACCCACCCCTAATATTACCTGGAAGCACAGCCAGGGTCTAATATGGCAGCCAGCCCATCTGCTCAACAGAACTGCTTGAACAGAAAATAAATCCTCTGCTCATATGGTTGACAAGCTGGATGACTAATTGCAAAGAAGACCAGTAATTTATTGGAACAGAAATTGAGGTCATTGAGGCAGGATTTAAATACCTTTTTCCTAGCCAATTTTTCAAATTGACTTAAAGAAATGTTGCTCTCTAACAAGTTGGAAGTGTGTCAATGCCCTAATCTGACTTCACTTCATTCTTTTAGTCAGCTCTCTGCTCTCCCGCCATTTCTCCATACATTAATGCATATTATGCTACGTATTACACAGCATTTTTGTACTTATATTAACATCTCTTCATAATATTCTATTTGAGAGGGAAAATAACTCAATCAACAAGACCAGAATTCAAAGTTAAAGGGGACAAAGTCCCAGTTTGTCATTTAATAGCCATGCCCTTGGGCCAATCACCTCTCTGCTCTGGACTGCACTATCTGTAAAACTGGGGAACATCAGTTCTGCACACTTCCCAGGATTGTTATGAGGTCAAGTGAGATACAAAGATCACACTCATGTGGATATAAAAATTATAAACCCCCAAAACAGTTAGTTATTATGTTGTGGTTATTGTTCAGTCACTAAGTTTGTCCAACTCTCTGCCACCCCATGGACTGCAGCATGCCAGGCTTCCGTGTCCTTCACTGTCTCCCTGAGTTTGCTCAAAATCCTCTTCATTGTGTCCATGATACCATCCAACCATCTCATCTTATGTCACCCACTTCTTCCCCTACCTTCAATCTTTCCCAGAATCAGGGTCTCTTCTGATGAGTTGGCTCTTCAAATCAGGTGGCCGAAGTACTGGAGCTTTAGCATCAGTCCTTCCAATGAATAGTTAGGGTTGATTTCCTTTAGGATTGACTGGTTTGATCACCTTGTTGTCCTAAGGACTCTCAGGAGTCTTCTCCAGCACCACAGTTCAAAAGCATTAAATTTTCAGCACTCAGCCTTCTTTATGGTCCAACTCTCATAACCGTACATATAGCCTTGACTATATGGACCTTTGTCAGCAAAGTGATATCTCTCTTTTTTAATATGCTATTTAGGTTGGTCATAGCTTTCCTTCCAAGGAGCAAGAGTCTTTTAATTTCATGACTGCAGTCACCATCCACAGTGATTCTGGAGTGCAAGAAAAGAAAATCTGTCACTGTTTGCACTTTTTCTGCATCTATTTGACATGAAGTGATGGGACTGGATGCCATGATCTTGGTTTTTTGAATGTTGAATTTTAAGTCAGCTTTTTCACTCTCCTCCTTCACCCTCATCAAGAGGCTCTTTAGTTCCTCTTCACTTTCTGCTATTAGAGTGCTGTCATCTGCATATCTGAGGTTGATATTTCTCCTGGTAAACTTGATGCCAGTTTGTGATTCATCCAGCCTGTCATTTCACATGACATGCTGTGCATAGAAGTTAAATAAGCAGGGTGACAATACACAGTTATTATATTATGGAAGAGGACAAATATATATTTACTTATCCAAGGATTAGAAGCAGGAAGTCATTGCACAAAATCAACTAAACACTAAAAATATTTCTTTATTCTGGGGTAAATACTTCTTAGAGCCCTAGTCTTCTCTCCTCCTTCTTTGCTCTTCTGTTGTGGGGAGGGGAAGAAAACCTTTCTGAGCTTAAATTTCTCATCTGTAATAGGCAAAGAGACACAGTAATTATTAATTCCAACCCTAGGATAAGTGATAAATACAAAAAAAAGGAAAGATGCTTGGTGGTCAGCGATGTTTTCCCTGATGATATGACTTTTAACGAAGTTGTGAAAGAAGTGCTGACTGGTTATGGAGGAGGTGTGCAAGAAGCAGAAAACAGCTTGGTACCCACCCACCCACAGGCTAAGAGAACCCAAGCAGGTCTGGTACTCGCCTGGAAAGAACAGGCTGGAGAGGCAGAAGGGGCTGGATTATGCAGGGGCTCATAGATTGTGTTAAGGATTTGAAACTTTATCCCAACATCAATGGGAGGTCTGCACATACTACCAAAGGAATTTTCCCGAGGCATGGCTGATCCTGTCCCTCTTCTGAGTAGGCATTTCCTGTGATTATACCCTCAGAACAAATTCCAAACCCCTTATCCATGTGGTCAAGTTCCTTCATGATCAGGAACTAATCTATACTTTCAGAGGTTTCGCCCAGTCTTCTCCACATGTCTCTTATGCTAGTCAAATGTAGATGTTCTGGGGCTTCAGATACTACCCCACAAAGTCTTTCTACCCTCCCATCTCTTTCTGTTCTTCTGCCTCTGGCAAGGACCTGCCCTTATTTTGTTACCTTGTTCTAAGTCTACCATCTCCAAGAAGCCTTCCAAAATCCACCCAAACAAATAAGGTCTCTTGGAGCTCAAAACTTGCCCACAACCCCAGTAATTCTCCTGGTATACTTATGAAGCCCTGCCTCCTGTCCTAGTCAATTGGATATTTTTCTTCTCTCCTGAGCTGGATTCATAAGCAATCTGGACATACGGGTCATGCCCCAATCATCTCTGTGTTCCATAAGCCTCGTCCGTAGCAGAGGTGAATGAATGTTAAATGAGGGCACACTAAATAAAAGCAAAAAAGTAACCTTATTGCTAAGTCCAAAGTATTGCACTTTAGCTCTTAATATGGATAGTCATTACTATTATCTCTATAAAAGTAAAATAGCAGTTGAGGAATCATCATTCTTTATTTACAGCTAATTTTCAAAATATAATGTACCTAATAAGATTTTCACATATTTTTCTATCACACAAAATATCACTTACAATATGTTAGGGATCTATCAAGCCCTTCCACAAACTAAGAAATTTTCTCTGGAAAACAGAGGGTGTTTTCAACAGTTCTTGGTGAGTTATTTAAGGAAATCTAAAGTACAAACAATCAAAGTTAAATTACATAAAATCTACCCGTAAGCATTTGTTTTTCTCCCTGCAGTTGAGATATCTAATCAGTTACCATTAGTTTTTTTTTTTTCTTTTTTGAACTTTCAGAGAGGTTAATCTTTCAAATCTTAATGTGTACACGCATTAAAAAGCTTACCTCTGGTTAAAACAAATCACTTCTTTTTCTTGGTTTTATGTATTGTTTGGAACAGAGAGGACTTAAGTAATTACCTAATTTGGGCCACATTTTATGAGGCTCTAGGCTTTCCAGAGACTTCAGCATCAACAGCATGTTGACATTTATACTGGGGGAAAGACCCTGCAGGTCTTTTGTGAACATAAAACATTCTATGTTTAATCACTAAAGGAGATCAGTCCTGGGTGTTCATTGGAAGGACTGATGCTGAAGCTGAAACTCCAATACTTTGGCCACCTCATGTGAAGAGTTGACTCACTGGAAAAGACTCTGATTATGGGAAGGATTGGGGGCAGGAGGAGAAGGGGACAACAGAGAATGAGATGGCTCAATGGCATCACCGACTCGATGGACACGGGTTTGAGTGAACTCCGGGAGTTGGTGATGGACAGGGAGGCCTGGCGTCCTGTGATTCATGGGGTCGCAGAGTCGGACACGACTGAATGACTGAACTGAACTGAAGTGGCATGTAGGGTCTTTTTTAAGATAAAGAAGAAGCTTCAAATTCTAGCCAAAAAAAAATGTATTAAGTTTGAAGGTATATGAAGAATTTGGTAAAATAACAGTACCAAAGAAATCCAAGTTTATACAAAAACACAGGGTGTTCCCTTGTCTTCATGCCTGTGATGAGTCCTTCCAATCAGGCAAGAGTAGAGTTTCTCATAAGAAATTAAGGATCAGGAAGGGGGGCAGTGTATGATAGAGCACAGAGAGGGAGGAAGTGAGCAGAAAAAAATAGTGTGCCCATAGCACTGACAAAAGTTATCAACCTGATCCCCAAGTCTTAACTCCAGCCAACCCATCATGTTCAATACCACCAATGACATACATGCCAGGGATAAAGTGCCAAGCAGCCAATTATTTACTTATTTGATGCAAGCAGGAGGAACTTACTTTAATTAAATTATATGAAGAAATGTATTTCCCACCACAGCCAAAGCAGCCATAGCCAGGAAGAAACAGAGCTGGGGCAGGAAACATTTCTCATTTCTGTGTAATTCTTGTTCTCTTTCCACCTTTTAAATTTGTTTGGAAGCTAAAAATTAGGAAACTTCTAAGGATGCATATTTAAGGGTTTGAAATTTAAACAATAACATAGAACTCTGACCCCGATTTTTAATTTTGAAGTCTCTAGAATTTAAGTCATCACTATTGTATATGCATCTGAGAAGACAGATCATGATACACACACACACACATATCTATACACAAATAAACACACACACAGTTTATTGTCTATCTTGACAATAGGGGAAATATTATATTTTGCTTATTTATTCAACATGTTTGCCCCTTTTTAAGTTAGTACCTCTGGCATCTCCACAACTGCTGCCCCTTTATCCAACCCTGCTTCTGCCCCCTGCTGATCTTCCCACTCAAGGTAGCAGAGATTCTTCTGTAGGGCTATGTCCTCTGGGGTCAGGCTTGGTGATGCATCAGCATTGTATGGGTTCTTCAGACAGTGGCTACTCAAGCACACTGGGGAAGTGGTCAAACTGACCACACTGACAAGTGATGGGGTGACTTCAACCCTGAAGATGTTGTGCAGGGAAAGCTTGCATTCTGACTAGTCAGAAAGGTCTAGGCTTGAAACACAAATATCCCACGCTACGTGTGCAATCCAGAGAAAGTATGTGATCACTCAGAGCCTCAAATGTTGATAAGTCAACTAACCAAACCTAGCCCTAGGCCTAATCACAGGAAGGGATGTAGCTGGATTTCACTGAGGTAGCAAAAGTGTCCATGGGTCTGATCTGGAGTTCTGGCACCTGTGCTATTGGTAAACAGCAAATCAAACTCCAAAAACAATATTTTTCTAGATGACAATTTTGTTTTCACATCATTTTCTCTAGTCTCTTTTCATTTTAGCCTTGACAACTGGCATGTCAACATACATAAAATAGTTAAAAATGTAATGGTTTCAGAAAAGTTTGCTTCCCCACCTGGTTAAATAAGTATGTCATGAAATTGTGGGGGATTAAGTGAAATGACGTGTAATTCTCCTAAATGCTGCATGATGTGTCCCAAGTTCTGAAGATGACTTAAATTTAAAAAAAAAATGGTTAAAGATAATATAAGGGCAAAATAATATAAGGAAGAACATCATTTAAAAAGATCACTATTTGTTTGCATACATAAGCAACAGTATTTTCTATTTCATTTATTTATTCAAGAAATCTTTGTTGATTTCTTGCTATAATCACATATGCACAAGGCAGTTTGGCTGCCAAGATAAACAGGACATGAAGTTTACCTTCTGGAGAAGAAGACATGGAAAGCAATGATTATAATACACATATAATGACCAGTCAGTCATGGAGATGGGTTCAGAGTGCTGTGCCACACAGAATAACAGGTCTCAGCTGGAGGGAGTGGAGTGAGGAGCAATTTCCATCAAGAGGAAACATCTGGGTGAAGAAACATGGGTAGAACAAAATAAGAAAGTGTACTTGATGAGCACTGCTTCTAACTGCTTTATATTGATAATTAAAAGAAAGCAGAATGATTTCATGTACTTCATCCAAAAATCAGCATCACAACTTCATAGTCCAACACAGTCTATATTTAAATATATTTTAACAATAGTAATAATTAAAATTTTATTGAACTCTTATTATGTGTTTAGCACCATATAATGCCTCATATGCATTGCCTCACCTCACCCTCACATTAATAGTGAAGTAAGCAACATTGCTATTTTCGTTCTATAGATGGGAAAGCAAAGTTGTAAAGAGGCTATATAATTTGTCTAAAAATCATGCAACTAATTAGTAGAACCAGGATTCAAACTTCATCTGACAGCAAAACGCAGTTTCTCCTATGAACAAATGTACACATAAAAATACACAGAGATGACATGTGTGTTTTTAAAGCATTCCATTGCAGCTGAAGAGTTGTTTTTGAAAACCCTGAACATAGGTGCTTAAAAGAAGCCTGTAGATTATTCTCGGGCAGAACATATTTGATATATCTGATACTGATCAAATTATTAATTTAAGGTATTACTATTAGAATCCTCTCTGGTTTCATCCCAGGCTTTTCCTTAACTACCCAACACCGTAATACAACTGGCTCCAGCATCCCATACAGACCTGCAGAGGTTATAGAAAGGTTAAAATGTAGGAGCGTCAACTTACTTCCTTAATTACTGAACAAAGTACAAAGTGGTCACTGGGGGAAAATAAAATGCCTCCCTTTATTAACTAGACAAATACAATAGAAAAGTTATGGTTTCTAAGCAGTGTTTATCTTGCAGTAACTCCTGAGCAAATTTATTCCTGCTAGATTGGAATGGATAATTGCACTTGAGGTAAGATGATAATATTAAAAAAAGACAAATTAAAAATACTAGTAATTAAATACTGCCTATAAAATGGAGCTAAGGCAAATTAGACATGGTAAACAATAAAAGGAATTAATACTAAGTTGTCCAACTAAAGCATAGATTTTCCTTTGTGTGATTCTCAGTTGTAGAATGTATTGTTTTCATTTAACGAGCTTGGTCTACATGATCAGCATTACTATAATTTTACCTTCTCTACGTGTTCATTATTAAACACAAGGCCCTGACTAAAAAAGATCATTGTCTTAACTTTGTTTATAACCTACTTATTGTTACTTGGCAACTTAGCCAAATGGGAGTTGTGGTTGGGGGTATGACAAAGGATTACTTCAGCTGTAGCCAATTTTTATGAGACCCTTTAATTGTGCACATCCCATCACCACTCATACACAGGCACTCCACGTTTGAGAAACCACAAAAACTGAAGACATAATTAATTTAGAGCTTTCAAATGGAATAATTCCAGTTAAGAGCAATCTTTCTTCTGTTTTCTCTTTCAATTCTTGTTGCCATTTATGTTCCATACTAAAATTTAGAGGCAGATGCACGTGACATCACAAAGCCAGTCTGTTTTTGTTCTTTCTCGTGCGTTCGGAGGATGCAGGTAGAATTAAAGGCAATCAAAAATTAACCCACTCTGGCCCACAGACATTTGCACTGCAGAGGTTAACCCTAGTTCAAATGCCTGTTTTCACGTAGATGTTAACCATACAAAAGCCACATTTTAAATACTTACATTAAATATGTAAGAACCTGCACACTGAATTTACTAATTAATGAGAAACCAGAACTATAAAGGTGGCATAGAAATACAAGAAACTATTCTTAAGTAATCTTTTAAAACTTTGAACAGAGTTAGAGATTTTACTATTTGTTATAAACTGGTATATATAAAAAATAAATAAATGTTTTTTAATATAGGAACGGAAGCACTTCAGTAGGTCCTTGATCTGGATATATAATGAGATTTCAGAAAGCAGAAATAATGCTACTGAGGAATAAGAAAAATGAATCTAGTTGTGAATACATGATTATATGTATAAACGCACGTGCATACATGCACACACATACATACTCAGATGCTTTGGGAGGTGTTATTATTTTTGATAAGCTTGTATCTGTGCACTACCTTTTCCTTCAAAGACATAACAGAAATCTCTGCTCTTTTTTCTTAAAAGGAGTAAAGGCCATTTAACCAATCTGTTAGAGAATCTCTTGCTAATGAACAAGAATCAGGCAGAATGTTAAAATAGTACATATTTGCTTTCAGTACATTTTAGCCCCAAATGGATTAAACAGTGGTGTCAGCAAATGAAGGAAAGATAAGGGACAGGCTAAGAATACATCATGTGGAAAAAATTGCATTAGACCAAGGGAACAATATTCCTCAAATACTGCTGAGGCTGGGATATTAACAAATAAAATTTAAACAAGGAAAGGGAAAAGATGAACCTAGGTCCTACTGAAATACCACTCTGGCATTGTCAAATTTAAATGTGCTTTTAAATATGAGAAATACAAGAGTGTATCTACTGAAAAGACATATGTGTGTGTATATATATACATATATATTACATACATATAATTGATATCCACTGCGCCCTTTTTTTCAGGAAAGATAAAAAGCATGTTTGTACAAGAGAAAATAATTATATCCTCAGTCCACTACAGGTTAAATTATATTCATGTAGTGTCCATCAAGCAGAATAGCAGAGGTACATTATGAGAGAATTGCTGGAATTAACCTTCCTTTGCTGCTTTGATTTTTAAGAGGCCAAGATCAAAGACAAGGTCCCATCAAATCCATTAAAATAAAAACAGAAGTTGTTGGGGGCTGGGAAGGAACTCCAAGGAAAATTACCTCTTCCTTTGTAGTACAAAGCACTGCTGCAAAGAACTTCACTTTATTTAGATCTTTTTTTAATACACTACCTGTAATTCAAGTGAGAAGCACAGTGGTTTGATTTGTGGAAGGAAATTTTATATGGAGGAAAATAAAAAGGAAAGAACTAGAGTTTTAAATAAGCCTCTCTGAGCTTACCGATAAACCTGCTCATTGTACATGCACCATTTCCAAATGTGGGACCAACTTGAGACCCGGTTGTCTTTGCTGAGACCTATCGTCGTGCTTATTTATTCCTGTGCATTATCCTGTAATGGCCCCACAGAGATGATCTTCTTTCAGCACCATCTGCTACTAGGAAAAACAAGAACATACACTACACCTGTTACAAGCTTCCCTGCATTCAAAGTCTTTTCTCTAGGCAAAATGATAAATTATGTAAGCAATAAACGGGAATCACCAACTGATAGGGAGAGAAAGGTCCTGATTCTGGCACATTTTAATCAAGTTCCTAACTGGGAAAGTAAATCATTTGGCCCCCTAAAATAATCTACAGGGTATGTTAGTGCTTAACACAAAAATGTAGCCAGTTGGTTATCCAAAGACTGCTTTGGACTTTGTGTTATGCTGATATAATTCCTTCCAGAAATATGGTCTGGCATGAATATTTGTGATCAACAGACTAAGAAATCACAAAACTTGCTTGACATCAGCATTCATAAAATATATCTAAATTAATTCAAAGAATATTTATTGAGTCCCTACTGGGCTCTAGGAACTGAGGAAGACCACCAAGGCAGAAAGCACATGCTCTCTGTCACACTCGGCTTCCCAGCCCTTGAGTCATCCAGCCCTTTGTATTCATCAGTTTTTCCCTGCTGAGGATAATCCAGAGGCAATGCTGACTTCAAGCCAACTTTCTAAGAGCTCCTCAGAGACAAAATTTTTCTAAACACCCCCGTAGGCTACTCCTGTACATGTAGCTTCACAAAAACTACATTAATGAAAAACTTCCTGTTCTAGGAAAAAACAATTATCTCATACTAAACATGCTCTGATTTTTTTAAG
Organism: Moschus berezovskii; assembly: GCF_049115385.1. Classification (NCBI taxonomy): domain Eukaryota; kingdom Metazoa; phylum Chordata; class Mammalia; order Artiodactyla; family Moschidae; genus Moschus; species Moschus berezovskii. The sequence goes on along the minus strand of NC_142464.1, from coordinate 45,767,281 downwards.
CTCGCTGTTTTACCACAGGCTATTCTCTTTACTTATATATGCGTTACACAAAGGTATTTACTGACATCAATTACTGCTCCAATATTACATGTTTATGAATACAAAAGACTTTAATATTTCATATTGGCAGCAACTAAAATTTTTGAAAACCTACATTATTCCAGGCACTGTTAGAGACCTATCATCAGGATTACTCAAGGGTCCCTAATCTTGCTGTGGCAACATCAATCACCTGAAGAAATTAGATAATAACTGTAATCTCAGAACATATGTTACTGACCATGAATCCTACCTGAATAGAAACAACGTCAAAAGCAGAGTGGGCTGGACTAATCAGGGCAGGTGGAAAAGATGGGATTTGATCTGGGCTTTAGAAAGGACAAGATCTCAAAAGAAGAGAGAAAAAGGAAAGACAGTACAGAGATAGGTGATCACAGCTACTGGGGACAATGGCACGGATAAATCAGTAAAGATCTAACAGCAGGGATTAGAAAACTCACCCAGCCTAGACAGTTTGGGTCAGCAATTCTACGAGTGCATGTATGGGTACACATACAGGTACTCTTATGTATTGTAACTTACAGTATGTCTGACCTTATGTATATGCATTACACGTGCCATTGAGAGACAAAGAGAAAGACACTGTCTGATTCGTTCATAACACATCCTATGGAATTGTTGATGGAACAATACCATATCAAATAGTCACCCCATGCTTGTATACATTACAGAGAAATACCACTAAAACTTATCCCATAATTACAACTATATCTTTTATAAAATGCTTATCACTTATCACCCTTAGAAGTAGACGGCCTTAGGAACAAATGAATATCTTGTCTATTAATTAAATGTGTTAATCTTCCACCTTCCTATTTTAATAGGAGAACTTTGGAGAGGAGACTGTAGAATGCTCCCATATACTGATAAATCTAAATTAATTGCCACCTCACAGAAAGCAGATCCACGCATAGCTAAGGACAGCCCAATAAATATATTTGCAGAAACCACAGCAGCAGTCAGAAAGTGTACAAATTAGACTTAAGAAGTGAACAGATAATATGAAAAATGCCATATAATTGTAACATAAGCCAAAGGGACATTCACACTTTTATGTATAATGCATTCAGCTATGTCACTGCATCCAAGGACAGATATTGTTGGAGGTAACAGGAAATGCAAAGGTCCAGTGAAGGGCAACAAGATTATTGAAGGCCTGCAAATGTGGCAGGAATAAGGAGACTGTCCTCACAATATGAGATGAAATTGGCTTTGCCCATAAGAGAGGGACAGAACTACATACTCCAGACCTCACAAATTCACACTAATGATGAAGAGATACCAGGAGAAAGACTGAAATTATCCCAGAGGAAAGCATGACATAGAAAAACCAGATGCATGTGCTGTGCACATACATTTGAGTCAGTTCAATTTTATTTCTCTACTCAATATGGATCCCAGAGCCTTTGAACCCCTCAGTAGAGGTCCCAACATGTCTGCTCTAGAAAAAATGGAAAGGTCATAGGGAAGTCAAATAAAAAATGTTAAGACCATGCTCATGAATTTGCCTTCTGGCGCTTCCTGATTAAAAAAGAAAAAGGTACAAATAATCCAGCACGGGGTAATAAAAAAGACTCTGAACCCACATGGCCGATCATTTGGACCAGATCGTTTTCCTGCCATTTTTACGCTTTGCTGGGCACCAGGAGACTCGGGCTCTCCCTACCTGGGTGACATCAGCTGGGCTGGCTGAACTCTGCTCCACTCTACTGTCTGAGAAGGATTTCTCCAGTGAGAACCAGAGCTTTACTGACCTGGAGACAAATTCACCACCTTTCACATTCCCCTTTCTCCTGAGGGGCATGCTAGGAAGACTAAAACAAATGCTGGGACTGGATGAAGAGAGTTTCAGGGCCTGGCCTTAACTCAACTTTTCACCAGCTTGCCTGTGCCTCTTCTAATCTCATTTGGCCTTTTATTCTTATGCTAATATTTGTGAAAACGGAGATTGAGACTCTACTATGTGCAGACATTTTATATAAACACAAAACGATAATAAAAATATATTGTTACCTTATTTTTAAAATTGAGGACCAAAGACATTATAGACTTCAGTTCAGTTCAGTTCAGTCGCTCAGTCGTGTCCGACTCTTTGCAACCCCATTGAATCACAGCACACCAGCCTCCCTGTCCATCACCAACTCCCGGAGTTCACTCAAACTCACGTCCATTGAGTTGGTGATGCCATCCAGCCAACTCATTCTCTGTCATCCCCTTCTCCTCCTGCCCCCAGTCCCTCCTAGCATCAGAGTCTTTTCCAGTGAGTCAACTCTTCGCATGATGTGGCCAAAGTATTGGAGTTTCAGCTTCAGCATCAGTCCATCCAATGAACACCCAGGTTGGATTTCCACCCAGTCCAAGGGACTCTCAAGAGTCTTCTCCAGCACCACAGTTCAAAAGCATCAATTCTTCGGCAATCAGCTTTCTTCACAGTCCAACTCTCACATCCATACATGACCACTGGAAAAACCATAGTCTTGACTAGACGGACTTTGGTTGGCAAAGTAATGTCTCTGCTTTTTAATATGCTATCCAGGCTGGTCATAACTTTCCTTCCAAGGAGTAAGCGTCTTTTAATTTCATGGCTGCAATCAGCATCCACAGTGATTTTGGAGCCCAAAAAAATAAAGTCTGACACTGTTTCCACTGTTTCCCATCTATTTCCCATGAAGTGATGGGACCAGATGCCATGATCTTTGTTTTCTGAATGTTGAGCTTCAAGCCAACCTTTTCACTCTCCACTTTCACATTCATCAAGAGTCTTTTGAGTTCCTCTTCACTTTCTGCCATAAGGGTGGTGTCATCTGCATATCTGAGGTTATTGATATTTCTCCCAGCAATCTTGATTCCAGCTTGTGCTTCTTCCAGTCCAGCGTTCCTCATGATGTTCTCTGCATATAAGTTAAATAAGCAGGGTGACAATATACAACCTTGACGTACTCCTTTTCCTATTTGAAACCAGTCTGTTGTTCCATGTCCAGTTCTAACTGTTGCTTCCTGACCTGCATACAGGTTTCTCAAGAGGCAGGTCAGGTGGTCTGGTAGTCCCATCTCTTCAGAATGATCCACAGTTTATTGTGATCCACACAGTCAAAGGCTTTGGCATAGTCAATGAAGCAGAAATAGATGTTTTTCTGGAACTCTCTTGCTTTCTCCATGATCCAGCGGATGTTGGCAATTTGATCTCTGGTTCTTCTGCCTTTTCTAAAACCAGCTTGAACATCTGGAATTTCACAGTTCTTGTATTGCTGAAGCCTGGCTTGGAGAATTTTGAGCATGATTTTACTAGCGTGTGAGATGAGTGCAATTGTGTGGTAGTTTGAACATTCTTTGGCATTGCCTTTCTTTGGGATTGGAATGAAGATTGACCTTTTCCAGTCCCATGGCCACTGCTGAGTTTTCTAAATTTGCTGGCATATTGAGTACAGCACTTTCACAGCATCATCTTTCAGGATTTGAAATAGCTCAACTGGAATTCCATCACCTCCACTAGTTTTGTTCATTTTTTATGCTTTCTAAGGCCCACTTGACTTCACATTCCAAGATGTCTGGCTCTAGGTGAGTGATCACACCATCATGATTATCTTGGTCGTGAAGATCTTTTTTGTATATGACCTAAATCAAATCCCTTATGATTATACAGTGGAAGTGAGAAATAGATTTAAGGGACTAGATCTGATAGATAGAGTGCCTGATAATCTATGGACGGAGGTTTGTGACATTGTACAGGAGACAGGGACCAAGACCATCCCCATGGAAAGGAAATGCAGAAAAGCAAAATGGCTGTCTGAGGAGGCCTTACATATAGCTGTGAAAAGAAGAGAAGCGAAAAGCAAAGGATAAAAGGAAAGATATAAGCATCTGAATGCAGAGTTCCAAAGAATAGCAAGGAGAGATAAGAAAGCCTTCCTCGGTGATCAATGGAAAACAACAGAATAGGAAAGACAAGAGATCTCTTCAAGAAAATTAGAGATACCAAGGGAACATTTCATGCAAAGATGGTTAACCCACAGTAATAAATGTAGAAGTACAAAAACTGAACTTAAACACTATCCAGTTGAACTCAAAGCTCTTTCTACTATACAATGTTGCCCCTAAGCACAGGGCATGCTTACAGGGTTTGTCAGCCAACAATTACAGTACCTGAACTAGTTCGGATCTCACACAGAGGACACTCCCGATAGGATAATTTGAAAAAGATTTATTTAACAAAGTGGCTTATTTACAAAGGGTGGGTATATGGTAATCACAAAGAATAATGCAGAACCTGGACTCATCATGGCAACTGAGCTATTAGCACCCCTATGCCCCAGGAGACCAGGAGAGGGTATAACCACCAGAATCTTCAGAAGGAGGAAGTCACGTAAGGTCAGCTCTGGGGTTAATTCCCTCATGAGGAAGATATCCAGCATCGTACTGGTTTAAAAAAAGAAGGGTGAGGGGAAAGGGACAAAATCATAAAAGACATCCCTCACCTTCTTCCTGGTTTTCCCTAAAACCATCCAACTCATCAAGATCACTGGATATGCTGGTTTCCAAGCTCACTAAAGAGCAATACAGTTGTCTATCGAACACAGGATCTATTCAATTTAGCAAGTGTTTTTATGGCATATTTAGGATGGACTTCAGTCCATGATCCACATTATGACCAGGTTACAACAACACGGAATAAAACAATAAACAGTAAAGGAAAGAAATGCATAGTGTAGATGCTGCCCAATAACTGCTCCTATTTACTCATGCTCAGCCTCCACTCCATGGTGGGTGGTCCAGCCCAGGAAATCGAAGTCTCAAGTATACATGAAAATGATGATCCTAAGCAAGGAAGAAAATAGCCCTGGGGCTGACACTCGGAAATGTCAAGATGGGTTCAAATTGTTAACCTTTTTACTTGTGCATTTTAAAGAAAGTGCTTTTGTTAGGCCATTAAATGCTATGTATCTGCCTCTCTGAAAATACATTCTAAAAATTCATCATGTCTCCACTAAAAAAGTTTATTCTATTGTGATCCCAAATTTGCAGCCCTTTTCCAAGTGCATCTTGATCCTCCCTTTTAGGAATGACAAAGACAGCACAGTTGGCCATCTTTTGCATCCTTGTTATCTTATTCTTTTGTTTGCTTCTCCATGTACCAAGAATTCCATCAAATGCCTACCAGACAGCAACAATAACATTGAGCTTTAAAATATTCTTCTATTGCACCTTGATTTATATTTCCAACCCTGGTGGCTTGTAAAGGCAGTAAAGAAACTGCCTGCAATGAGGGGAGACCCAGGTTTGATCCCTGGGTTGGGAAGATCCCCTGGAGAAGGGATTAGCTACCCAGTCTAGTATTCTTGCCTGGAGAATTCCATGGCCTGTGGAGCCTCGTGGGTACAGTCCACGGGGTCACAAAGAGTTGGACAGAATTGAGTGACTACCACTTTCACTTTCTATATTACAACAAACCTCATGAAGTCAGTCTAGAGAATATTAGCATCCCCCTTTTACAGATAGGGCCCTCAAAAGAGTCAACGTCTTACCTAGAGTGACATGGCATACAACAGCACACTGTGGACTCCAAAGCTCTCTGTGACCCACTGGCCCTCCATTTCTAGCCCATCTCACACCACCCACCTCTCAATCACTGAGCTCCCGTCACAAAGGCCTTCCTTCTGCTCCTCAAACACATGAATCCCTCTCTGTGCAGCTGTTCCATTTTCCTAGGACATTCTCCTTCATATCTTCATGCAACTGACTCCTTGCCTCTTGGGGCTCAATCCAAAGGACACCTCCTCAGAGAAGCCTCTACAGTCACACAGTCCCAAGAGGCATCATTTGTTCCATCATAATTACATCATTTGGCTTGTGTTCCTTCACAGCAGTCATCATTATCTGCTATTTTCTTCTGCATTTACTTGTTTCTTGTTTATGTTTTCTCTTGTCCCCTAGAATAAAATATCCATAAAGATGAGGCCCTTCTCTATCTAGCTTATTTCTATATCCCGGTACCAAGAGAATATACTCAGTACAACCTCTAATTGCATATTTGAGTTATTTTTATTTTTTTTTATTTTTTTTTTCTATTTTCAATTCCATTTTATTTTCAGAATATGCTATTACTATGTGTTTATGAAACTTGCTTAAATCCTTTCTATCAATAACATAGGGTATAGGTAAATGAGTATACATATAAATATGTATGTAAGAAGGTTGGGGAAAAAACAAAAAACAGGCCCAGGTTGTAAGTTCCCCCAGGGGGCTGAATGCTTAAGAATGATTGCCATAGTCAGCAGCATGATTATCGTCACTGTGACCACCATCATTGTCACTGTAGCCCGCCAGGCTCTACTGTCCATGGAATTTTCCAGGCAAGAATACTGGAGTGGGTTGCCATTACCTTCTCCAGGGGATCTTCACATCCCAAGGATGGAACCTGGGTCTCCCACATTCAGGCAGATTCTTAACCATCTGAGCCACCAGGGAAGCCTATGAATGGAGGGAGAAGCTTCATGTCATTTGCCTTAATATGAGCCAGGCATTCTGCTAAGCCATTTATATCTTGTCTCACTTGGGCCTCAGTTACCTATAAGTAGGTGTGTTGTCTCTAGTTTTGCAAATGAAAAAAAACTGAGGCAAGGAGAGATCACGTAACATGAACAGCTCTGACAAGATGTATATGTAGAATGTGTCAGGTCATGCCCTTTCCAACCACATCACACTACATCTGAGCACACTTAAACTTCATATTCCCAAGTAGAAAAAGAGAGGAGAGGAAGCTACAAGAATATGACTTTGGTTCAATGTAATAAATAAACTTCTTTTGGTAGGAGCTATTCTGCGCAAAGAGTCGGACATGACTGAGCGACTGAACTGAACTGATTCTGGGCTAGAAGAAGCTGCCTCAGGGGAAAAAAAAAAAAAAGGCCACCAGGACTAGTGGTAGGCTGGTGGGGATTCCAACCTATATAAGGAAGACTTGTCAAATGGGAAGATGGGCAGATCAGAAATTGGTTTTGGTTACATATGAAGGGAAAAAACAAATATTTTACATAAACATACTGGGGGTAATAGATATCCCATGTTTTTCACCATCAGAAAAAGGAGTTACAAATGTGAAAAGTGGTAAAGCTGGAAGGAATCCCGTGGTTCTAAGCACACATGGCACATGGATCTTTCAAAATACCACTCTCCACTAAAAGGAACAAGTTCTTTGTACTATTCTTGTCATATTTCTGGAAGTGTGGAATATTTCTAAATAAAGAGTAAAGAAAAAAGGTAACAAGTTTCATTCCTAGTGGGTATGCAAGCATGGGGGTAGTCAAGTGTCTCTCAAAGTTTAAATTGCATACAGATCATCTGGGGATCTTGCTAAAATGCAGATTCTGATTCAAGAGGTCTGAAGTTCGAGATTCTGAATTTCTAACTAGCTCCCATGTAGAGTTGATGCTCTGATCCACAGATCAAACTCTAAATATCAAGAGGCAAAACAATCACATGATTATTAATAATAACTTAATTACCATTTAATATTGTCAGGCATTGTAATAGGTATTGAATGTACACAATCTTTAATACTTATTCACAAATGATAGATGTGACCTGGAAGGCAAAAGAAATGTAAATTATTTGCCCAAGCCAGCGAGATTATAGTAGAAGTATGCAATGGGCATGGGTGCTAGAGAGATTTTGGTTATAATTACAAATTAACTAATTATTCAGCATATAGCCCTGATAAGTTATTTAATCTTTCTGTGCTTCATTTTTCTCCTATTGGATTTCTATGAGAAATAAATATGATAATGCGGGGCCTAAAGTGTATAGCAACTGTTACCAAGTGGAGCTAAAGGCTGTGTCCTTCTCACCACGTTGTACAATGAATACAGATTCCAGTAGATAATCCTTGAGATTCCTCCCTTCCAACTAGGAGGTTCTGTCATCATAGAATGAAATTGCTTTTGGTAGGATCTGCATCCAAAGGGAGAGACCCAAAGAAAAATTATGTACCTAGATGGATCGAGGACAAGAAAAAGACATTTTAAATGAAAGAAAGAGCATCAGCCAAGACACACTGCCCAGAATCAGGTGGGCAGGTGATTTGGGTGGTGAAGAAACCAGCCTGGTCAGAGCTAAAAGATCATGTAGCCTAAAAGGAGTTGCTAGAGTGTTTCAAAGGCAAGTCTGGGGAGTTCCGCTTGCTTTCTTCTGTAGGTGGCCCAGACAGACTTGTTGCAAGACAAATCTCTGCTTATTGAACAAATCCTCTTAAACTGTCTGAACATCAACAGTCTGCAGCTTTGAAATCCAGATTACAAACTGAAGCACTCATTGGGCGTATCTTTGATGACTGAATTAATCAGCGAGCACAGTTTCCTTGTACAAACAATACGATGTTGCTAACTTAAGGACACATCACAAACCAGGAAAAGGTCGGTTGATTAAATATACCTGGCCCATTTAAGTTGCTCGCCTCCTGGTGTCTTCACAGGTTTTAATTACCCTCTTTCCCAATTCACAATGGAATCCTTTCTCTTTAGAGGCATCCACTTTCAATCCTGCACCCCTAAGAACGGAGTGACTAATTATCTGCTCTGATGGATATGTATACCCCTTATTTACTACTCTTTGGGTAAAACACTTCCCATCCTACTTCTATCTGTTCAAGATGATTTAATTTCCACATGCCATTTTTTCACTTTGGATGATCTTACTATAACATACTCAGATTTACATCTCTGTATCTACAGTCTTTCATGAACTCCTTCTCCCCACCTGCTCTCCTTGAATGTAAATTGGCTGGATGTGGAGAGAAAAATCACTCTTTGTTGCTCTGGTTCATCCTTTAGTGAATATACCCCAAGAACACTTGCTCCTAAACTATTTCTGTTTGCCAGCCAGCAGCCAGCCAGCAACCCACCCACCCACCTGATGGTTGAGGAAAGATGACAGAAGGGAGAGGAAAAGAAACCGGGAAGGGAAGAGAGAGAATCTTATGACCAATATCCTGGCCCTGTTCCAACCTGGATAATTAGTCTGCCTCTATTTTGAACACTCTTTCCATTTGCAGCATCTATGCGCATGTATGCACATGTGTATGTACTGGGGGAAAGGGTGTATTGAGTAGGGGAGGGGAACTCCAGAAAATTTTTTCTCTGTTTCTTCTCAGCCTTGGTTCATTAGAAATAACCTGAAAATTAAAAACATAATCCTGGGGAGAGAAGCAAATGTCTCAGTATTCTACCTCAAAAGGGTTCAGAGATAGATAACCGTACAGAATTTCTAAAGGTCTCAGGAAGCTTTGGCAAACTCAGAAAGCAGCCTCTAAGAGCACAGCAAAGGGGCATTAAAATAAACAACCCCTATTATAGGGAACAATGTAAGAAGGCAAAGAAGAAGCCTTGTCCCCTATTGAAGGCTTCTGACTGAGTCACCCATGTTTTGTCCTTGGCCTGTCCCTGATCTGTTCTTCAAAAAAACCACCTCTCCAGGTGACCTTCGGGGCACAGATGGGACTTGGGAGGGTGGAAACATCAATTCTTGCAGCACAGCCAGCTCCCTCTCCCAGACAGACTGGGCTTTAGCCATTTGATAAAGATTGAAGATACCATTTGAGAAGAAGGGGAGAATTAAGTCTAATACACAAGTAAGCAATTTAAAACAATTCCCTAAACCCATTGCTTTTGGTAGGCATTCCCTGCCTACATCTAATGGCAGAAAATCACCAAAAAGTACCCTCAAGGGCTATGAAAAGAGGCATAAGTAGTCCTCCACAGGTAAATAAAAATATAAGCAAAATTGGTCGTCCCTGTATACTTCTATTTGCTGCTTTTCCCCTTCTGCTCTCCATACTGTGTGGTACATCTCTGGGAGCACAAGAGGGACAATAGTTCTGTTGAAGAGTCATCCCTGTTCCATGTCTGGCTATCTCATGATCCTCTCCCCCTTTTATAGGTGAAGGGATAAAATCCTGAGAGTGAATGAGGTTTCTCTTTCCCTCAGGATTCCTGTTTTCCTGTGATCCACCAGCTTTTGAAAGAGAGATTTCATTACTTCACAGGGAGAAAAAATACAAATAAAAGCCAGGAAGGCAAATGAGTCTCTGGATGGATTTTTTTTTTTTTTAATTCAGAACTTAGAAAATAGTTTAGAAAGCTAAAGTTATCTAAGTGTGTTAGTCATTCAGTTGTGTCAGCTCTTCGCTACTATGTGGACTGTGGCCCACCAGGATCCTCTATCCATGGAATTCTCCAGGCAAGAATACTGGAGTGGGTAGCCATTCCCTTCTCCAGGGGATCTTGCCACCCAGGGCTCCTGAATTACAGGCAGATTCTTTACCATCTGAGCCACCAGGGAATCCCAAAGTTATCTAAGGTAGACTTTAAAGGAAGAAAATGGGGTTTGAACTTGAAAAAGCTAATGGATTAGGAAGTTTAGAGAAGAAAGTTTATAACATCAACCTCAGAAAAGAATAAATTACATTCTGTGATTCTTTTTCCCCTTCAATAAAAAGACATGAAATTACAAAAAGCTAGTGGAGGAAAGAAAAATAGGAGGAATAAGACTTGATTGTAGGTAGTGGTTACCTAATGAATTCTTCTGCTCACCTCCAGCCAGGGCCCAAAGAAAGCAGATAAAACTTGTAGGTTTAGGTGTTTGCTGAGCAGAGGCAATATGTAAGTCCCTTCCAGATGAAGCCCTCTTCCTAAATCCTCACAAACTCCAATAACAAGGATCTATTAATCAATCCTAAGTAGAGTTGAGAGGCTATGTTTAGGAAAAGAAAAGTTAAGTGGTTCCTGCTTCCCTGATACAAAAGCCTCTAAGACCCCAAAACACTATAGGACAGAAACATCAAAACAACACAATTAGATATGTTCCCTATTTATAAATGTGTATAATTTCCCCCACCATGCTGTCCATTTAGTAATGCTGCTAAATCGCAAAACACACGCACAGAAATTGAACAACCCAGGTATAGAAGAGGAGACAAGAAATGAGCTATAGTAAGGAACGACAGTTTTGAATAACCAGGTAATGGAATCAGTGACACTTTAAAAAACAAGTTAAGGTTTAAGTAAATTAAGAATCCAATTAGATAAATCAATGATAGCCACAATTGAGTACATTTTGCCTTTAGTCTTTCACACCAGGGCTTCCCTGGTGGCTCAGATGGTAAAGAATCTGCCTGCAATGTGGGTGACCTGGGTTCGACCTGGGTTGGGAAGAGCCCCTGGAGGAGGGCATGGCAAGCCTCTCCAGTATTCTTGCCTGGAGAATCCCCATGGACAGATGAGTCTGGGAGGCCACAGTCCATGGGGTGGCAAAGAGTCGACCACAACTGAGCAACTAAGCACAGGACAGCACTTCACATCTTTTGAATATCAAATATATTCAAAAGGTGTGTCTCAGTGCCCTGCTAAGACATTAAGGGGTATTTTCACTCCACCAGTGGAGAGATTTGTTGTTATTTGCCACTGTTTAGTTGCTAAATCTTGTCCAACTTCTTTTGCGATCTCATATAATATGGGCCATCAGGTTCTTCTGTTCATGGAATTTCCCATGCAAGAATACTAGAGTGGGTTGCCATTTCCTTCTCCAGAGGATCTTTCTGACACAGGATTGAACTCACATCTCCTGCTTGGCAGAAAGATTCTTTACCACTGAGCCACCTAGGAAGCCTTTGAAGAGATTAAATTGTATCAAATAAAATATTCTGAAACATTTCTATTTATTTTCATGAATGACTTGTTATTTTGAGAAATACTTATCTATTCAAATATTTCCATTTCTTCTTAGAAAGTTGTTCATTTAAAGAAGTATCCACGTGTTAAACAAACTTTTTTAAACTTTAATAATCGAAGGACAATTGCTTTACAATATTGTGTTGGTTTCTGCCATACAGCAACATGTATCTGAGCATCTATTGTAAGCTAAGCACTATATTAGGGTATAGAATATTGGCACCAGTGTTCAGAACTGTGCTTGTTACATAGGAAACACTTGTATTTGTTGAATAATTGATTAAAGATAGATAATATGCATCCTTGAGAAACCTGAGAGTTTCTATGTTTCCCATGACCCCAAGGATTCAGAAGTGACTGAGAATTGGTCAGTCGACCTAGGGAGGTGGCTAAGAAGGATCCAAAATGGTCTGCAAGAACCTGGAGCCCAGAAATATAGGGAGCTATAGATGATTTAGTAGCAGACAAGGCCTAGAAAAAGACTGACAAGGAACAAACATATAAATCCAGGAGCATCAGATACAAATATGTAAATGAGAAAGACGAAGGATGAGGAGTAAAGGCTGCCTCCCACCAACATCTGGACCACACATGAGCCTGCAAGAACTGAGACATCCCTGCAGAAAACAGAAAAGTAAATGAGGTGGAGAAATCTTGAACTAAGTAGATTTTATCTGAAGGGGCTAAGGGAAATGTGCTTGAGTTTACCAAGATTTGGTAAGACTGAATTTTCTGCTCTAAGGGGAAACAAAGAAGCTGAAAAGATATACTTAGTTCAGTTATTAGAGAAACAGAAATTTTCTCACATTAGACCATAGAATTACCCACTACATATGAATGAAAGATCTAGGACTTTCTTGGTACACAAAATTGGAAAGGAACAAAATATACTTCCAGGCCCAGGTTATATGGCTTCAGGAAAAATCATACTTTCCACTCTACCAAGGAATCTGTTTAAAAGACTGGTCTCAGTCAGTCAGAGGATTTTTTTAAATGTGTTATTCACATTTTCAAATCTTAAAAAAATAAGAGTGTGTTTTTCTGTTGAGTAAACCTCATAATGCCTTGAATTAAACTGCTTTCCCAATTTTCAGCATCATTTAAGTTTCCTACCTCAATAGACCAATGTGGATCCGAAAGTTTTTACTCAGCTCAATAATAGGTATATATGTATTTAACAAACTGACATCTGTGACCACCAACTCGATATGCTGGATGTTTTACATATGCTATCTAGTCCCATGCTTCCCCAATTGTGGTCTCCAAACCCGCAGCATTCCCTAAGAGCTACTGGAGAAGTAGACTCCCTGCACATACTCTGACCTACCAGATCAGAATCCACATTTTCACCAGACTCTCTGGAGAGTTGTGTGGACTTTCAAGTTTGAGAAACACTGCTCTACTTGACTCTAAGAATTATATCAGTATTTATAAGATCACTTATAACCACAATTTTTGATGTAAAGTATAATGCATCCAAGCTCAAAATGGTATTTTTTAATGTATTTTGCATTTGTCACAACTCTTTCCATTGAAAGTAGCAACTCAAACCTGCTTAAATTTAAAAGAGAATTGTATTTGAAGTTTCAGATAACTAAGAGAAGAATTAGCACTCAGCCAGGAGACAGAACCTGGAATGGGATCAGAGATAAAATGGCCACCACACTCACTCATCTTTGCTATTGCGTTAATGTGTCTACTTCATTCTCTCTCACAAGGAACCACTACAAATCAAAGAACATAGATACCAACGCCAACTCCCCACCCATCCAACCCCCCACCCCTCTGTAGTTTTTGACATCCAACGGGATATAAATCCTTTTCGCAAACTCTAGCCAAAAAAAAAAATATGAAAATTCTCCTTTGGCTCACCTCAACTGTCCATCCTGGGATCATCAGCTGTGCTGAAAAGTCAATGTAGCACTGGGAAATTGAGGGTGAGGGTGGGGGCGAGGGACTTCCATAAAAAGACGGCAGCTCTTATTCAAACCCCATAGTTAAAGTAGAGTAAAGAACATTTCTCAGGTGAATTGGGAGGACAGTGCTATTAGAAAGAGAAGGAAGAAGTAGTGGTGGGCAAGCAATCCAATAGCATCTATCACATGTGCCACACTCATGTCATGTTCCTCCCTGTGCCCCTCACTCTTTCTCTATTGAATATGTAACTGCAAGTACATGAACATTACGCAAGTTCAAGGCAAGGCCAAGGATTAGACAGAAAATCACAATACAATAAAACACAAATAAAAGATAACAAGTGTGTGAAGGCAAAAACATATCATGATACCCTTGACAGAAAGAAACAGCAATGGGCTGGAATGCCACAGTCTCGTTACTAAACAAGATAATGGGCATCAGTTTTGTATGCTTCCTTTAACCAATGGAATTAGCAAATGAATGTTCTTCTGCTTTTACTAACATTTCTTTCTCAAGTTAAAAATTTAGTTATTAAACTATAGCTACAGAAGTTTCTTCACTAACCCCAGTCTGGCATGACAGGACTTCTTGCTATTCCTCAAACACACAAATGCCTGTAGGATATTGCACTTGCTATTCTCGCTACCTGGAAAGGTATCCCTCCAGAACTTCCATAACTCACGCCCTGTCTCCATTCCAGCTTCGGCTTGAAAGTCACCTCCTTAGAGAGATCTTCTTTGACCACCTTACCTAAGCAGGTGCAGCCATTACGTGCACACACACATACTCTACCTCCTTTGACCTGCTTTAGAACTTATCACTATCTGACATATTTGTTTTCTTATATGTGTCTTGTCTGCTTCCTACTAGAGTTTTAGCACTACAAGGGCAGGAACTTTTACTATCTTTTCCCCTCTCTATTCCCCATACCTAGAACATCCCCAGCACCTAGTCATTGCCTAGTAAATTTTGCATAATGAAAAAAGAAAGATGATAGAAACTGTGAAACCATAACTGGAAGAGTAGTCAGCACACACTTTTCAAGGATGGCCAAGGGAGCAGGCGTAAGGAAGAAGATGGGAAGCAGACATTAAAATCAAAGAGGAAATGAGAGTCTGTCTGGGAGGTTAGCATATAAAGGTGATAATCCCCAGGAAAACAGAAAACAGTCACATAGCCCCAAATGGAAACCTGGGACTGGTAAACTGGAGACCTGATTCTGGACTCTACAGCTGTGTACCAGGCTTCTCTTGTGAAACTTTTAGTGCAAATAAAGAAGGTGTTCACTGATTACTATCTACAGGTACATAGATAAAAGATGCAAGAGGAAATATTTACTCTTGCTCAGAAGTGCATTGTTACTATATTAAAAGAAAGATCTATGCTCACCCCTTTCCTAAAGTCAATGATAAACTTTGAAAGTCATGACCAGAAAGAGCACTGAACAGAGTTGAAAAACTCAAGTTAAACTCAAGTTCTTCACCCCACTTTTCATGACTCCAGGACAGCTGGTTAAAGATCTGGTTGCCCCAGTTTCTTCATCACCTCCAAAAGAAAAGTAGCCTCAGATAAGGCTACTCAGGTCCACAGAGATGATGCAATTTGCTCCAGATTACACATCAGGAGATTTGTTCGAATGTTCATCTCTCTGACTCTAAAATTCATACTCTCATGTTGCTAAGCGCTCATCACCTAAGAGAAAGTATACAAACAGACCACTGATAGAAATAGTACACTGAATGACAAGTTCCACAGCAACCAATTCCAGAAATTAAACCACAACCTCTGTAGCAATCTGCCCACAACAATTAGAATTTGATCAATAACTGACAGCTTCCCTAAGTTTTGGCAGCTTTCAACTTAGGACCAAAAGGAATAAGCCAATTATGCTCCACCAATCAATAACACAGGTTGGCCTGCATGTAAACAGCTCACCTCCAGCCTCCTCATGATAGGAGCCTCCAATCAGGGCATAGATGAAACCTTCCTCTGTTTTCACTATAAAACTTTCCCACTCCTCTGCTTGCCTTTTAATTCTGCCAAATGCAAGCAATGGTGCTGACTACTTCCCTATAGCGAGCTCTTAATAAATAAGTTTTGCTTGTTCTCATCTGGGTAGTCTTCACTTAAGTATGAAGGACATTATCCCCCAACACCTAGCAGAATGCTAGGCACACAATAGGTGCTCAATAAGTGTACAGTGGAATTAAACTGAGCTGAATCTACAATAGAACGATAAAAACAGATAATAATAACTACCTTACATTGTTACTATAAGCATTAAATTAGATAATCTAAGTAAAAATATTTTGAAAACTGTAATGTGCTATGGAATCATAAGGTATTATTAACTTAAAAACAATGTATAATCAGAACCACTAAGAGAGTAGTAGTATCATACTATTTATTCTGATTCTTAATAATGAGAAACTTAGAATTATTTTCAGTTTTGTTATTACATGAATTTAATAGCCAAACAGGAATAACTCTTTCTAGATTCTTTCAAAACAGAGTCTTAATCAATCAAGGTCTTAATGGGAGAAATTTTGGAATTCCCAAACCATCTCTCCCTTCTTCGATCAGACTTTAACCGTATCTTCTCAATTCTGTTCCTCTGGCTAAAAATCACATATCTTTAAACATGTCTGCCTATGCCAGCACAGGAAACATAAAAGAGAGCAGATAGTTAGGATTCCACTTTGGTGTCTTCTGCCCGGCTACATTTTTCCTAAGCTTTTGAGTTCCCTTGCCCTGATAGAGCTCATCTCCTCATTTCCTGCCTCACCTGAACTCAAATAGCTCCCTGCCTGTAGCCTGTCTAACCCTACTTTCTGCCTGGTTCTGCCAACCTGGATTTCTTACCTGCTGAAACTCACCAGAGTGCCTGACCTAGACTCCAGACTCTAGACTCTCAAGGACTGGGACTGTTTTGTCAATGTGGATCAGATCCTTAAGCAAAGCAGAGGATTAAGACTAACTTTCAGGCTGCCCAGAGAGAGCCTTCCTTGGTAGTATTTTCTGGATGAAGTCACCACAGACTAGAATTTGTTCCTAAATTTTGCATGTAAGAAACTCAACAATCATCCTCTCAAGAAATAACCATTCATTTAAGAATAGCTTATACCAAACATACTCACAAGAAAGTAATGTATAAACTAGAATAGTCGCCATTTCTTTATTGAACAAGTCACTGAGCTAAGAGCTTTGGGACATGATCTCCTTCTGCCTTTATAGCAGTCAGAAGACATGAATGCATTTTAGCCCCATGCATGAGAAAAACGACTTAGGTTCATGGAGATTATATAACTTGTCCAAAATTAGACGTCTGATGAGTTTTGAATGCTCATCTCTCTGATTCCAATATCCATGTTATCTGGTATTATTCTATATGTCTTCACTTTCACTAAGAATAGCACTGTTAGTCAACTGGATCTTGAAATATTTGAAATGTGAATTTGACCCCTGAGGGAATGCTGCACAGAAAGCCAAAATGCAATTTAGAGGTGACTTGACAAGCCTGGAGACTAAGCAAGGGGAGTGAGTCAGGTGATGTAAACTGTGAGATGCTTGAGGACAAGGAATTCAGTTTTTATCTTGTTTTGGTACTGATTCTCAATAAATATTGGTTGGCTAAATAAATGGCATTCATCATAACACTTTAATGCACTCCTTCCTACCACGATAATATGTCCTGGGAAGTGGGGAGCAGACACTGATGATTATTCTCTTCAGTTTCCTTCAGGAAACTAATGGCATACATGCAAATTAGGATGATTTAAAGAGGATTTAATAAAATCACTATTTACAAACATGTGGACATGATGTAGGAAAAGGGCATGATCCTGGGGTTGTTGCAACCCAATAATCCTACATATGAGAGAAAGAGTGGTCACTGGAATCCAAAAAATGAGCTTGTACAGAGGACAATTTTAGAGGAGCTGTGACCTCTGGTCAAAGACACAACTATTTCTGGCTGATCTCTTAAGAAGGGTCTCTGGTAGCAGCCCAAGATGATCTATTAACAAACAACATGAGAGAAAAGCTATGGAAGAAAAGCTATAATCAACCTAGACAGCATATTAAAAAGCAGAGACACTACTTTGCCAACAAAGATCCATCTAGTTAAGGCTATGGTTTTTCCAGTAGTCATGTATGGATGTGAGAGTTGGATTGTAAAGAAAGCTGAGCACCAAAGAACAGATGTTTTTGAACTGTGGTGTTGGAGAAGACTCTTCAAAGTCCCTTGGACTGCAAAGAGATCCAACCAGTCTATCCTAAAGGAAATCATTCCTGAATATTCATTAGAAGGACTGATGTTGAAGCTGAAACTCCAATACTTTGGCCACCTGATGCAAAGAACTGACTCACTGGAAAAGACCCTGATGCTGGAAAGATTGAAGGCAGGAGGAGAAGAGGATGACTGAGGATGAGATGGTTGGCTGGCATCACCAATTCAATGGACATAAATTTGAGCAAGCTCTGGGAGTTGGTGATGGACAGGGAAGCCTGGCGTGCTGCAGTCCATGGGGTCGCAAAGAGTCAGACATGATTAACTGACTGAACTGAACTGAACATGAGAGAAAAATAGATCCTTCATCAGGATAATCCATATGACTCAGATTCCTATTTTATACAATCATATTTAATCTTGAATTGATATACCCTCCAAGCAATCAGATAGGAGTAAAGCCAGGCAAGGTCATTCTCTCCCCTTGGAAATAGTATTGGATCCATACACACAAATGTTGTATCTCAAAACTTTTTGATTGGTCTTTCCTTGATGACTTTTGTTCTTCCATCCTCATACTCTGGCATCCTACTGGTTAAACTATGTTCGGGTTTTGGTAGCCTGGGTGTCATTTCTCTTTTGAGTAAATTTCATAACTTTTCTCATCATTTGTGTGGACTTCATTACAAAGTTCTAGCAATGACTTCCTATGACTGCCTACCATCAAGTCATCCAGGGATAGATATTCTGTTATCTACTACTACCAAAATAACAACAAACATCGGTGGAACAGTTACTATGTACCAGGCACTGTGGAATACTTTGTTTGTTCCTGTCTTTATTTTTCATCTCATTTTATAAATCAGGAAACTGACACTTAGAGAAGCTATGTTTCTTGGCCAAGGATACCCAGTTAACAAGAGTCACAGCCATTATTTTGGCCTTGGTGGTCTAATTTCAGAACCTGTTAAGGATGTATTCTCTGACTGCCTGAATTCTAAACCCAGCACTGCTATTTAGCAGCTATGTGAGTCTGTGGAGTTAATTAACATCTCAATGCCTTGGTTTTCACATCCATGAAATGGGAATAGTAATAATGCATTTTATGAGTCTTAAGTAAATCAATGCACAGTGCTTAACCCAGCATCTGACACAAATTAGCAACTTGGTCACGGTTAGTTCTTATTATTCACCACAGGAGAAATATTGTGGCTCTGCTCAGATAGATAATGAGATGGCATCTCTTCGGAGCTAAAGTGGAATGAAGAAAGCACTGGATTGTGTGATTTAGGCAAGTCATTTACCACCTCTGATCTTAATTTTTTACATCACTAAAATGGGAATAAAAATCTATATCTACTTCACAGTGTTTTATGAGCACTGTATAAATATAAGTGCTTCACAAAACACTGTATAAATATGTCATTTGATTTGTTACTCACTCAACTATCTCAGGGCTTCCCTGGTGACTCAGCTGGTAAAGAATCTGCCTGCAATGTGGGAGACCTGGGTTCCATCCCAGGATAGGGAAGATTCCCTAGAGAAGTGAAAGGCTACTCACTCCAATATTCTAGCCTGGAGAATTCCAAGGACTATATAGTCCATGGGGTAGCAAAGAGTCCGACACAACTAAGCGACTTTCACTTTCAACTATCTCAAGATAACGGAGAAATAGCCAGAAGCAATGTCTCCACTGCACACAGTTATATTAGAAATACTTTTATTTGTCTCTTTTGGAACAGTTGTTCAAACTTTCTGAGGAGCTCTTTTTTTTTTTAATTGAAGGATAATTACACTACAATGTTGTGTTGGTTTCTGTCATACAACTTGCAGAGCTCTTTAAATTAAACTGAGCTCCATTCCACTGCCCGGCTCAAGATATACTCCAGAAATAATGGGAATAATCTTAACATGCCATGGATCTTTCATCCGGTGGTTGGAATGCCCCTTTCAAAGTCAAAGTTCAAAGAGTCACAGTTCCCAATGACTAATGACTAATTTAGTCACTGAGTATATTAAGCACTTTCTATAGGTCAGACACTTTCTTGTCACTGGAGATAAAACAGTAAATCAAAAAGTTAACTTCTTTACAGACTTACATTGAGTCATGAAGATAGACACGAAGACACATCATTATAGTACAATGTTCCCAGAGGAAAAATTGTGCCTGAAGGAGTAAAGATTTCTAGGGGTGATGACATATGAGCTGAGTCTTAAAGAAGGACATGCAGAGGAGGGATAAGAGAAGGAACAGGCAACTCTTTTAGATATCTATACTGAGATGGCACAGTATAGTCTATTGTGGGAAGATTAAGCCCCTTCTATAGCCTCATGTCTCATTAGTCTGGTCTTTCTGATAGGGAGAAGGGCAGAGAGAAAGATGAGTTAAAGCTGAAAAGCCAAAGAAAAACTTCCACTTAACGGACTCAAGCCCATCCAAGGAGCACAAACCAGGTTTCCACAGCCTACAATTTGAAGACAGTGTGTCTGTGCCTGTCTGTGTGCGTGCGTGTGTGTGTGTGCGCGTGTGTGTGTGTGTGTGTGCGTAAGAAAGAAAGAGATCTATGTTTGATATTTTCTTTGGATAGCTTAGTGTCTTCTGGGATGATCAAACAATTTCCAGTCTTTCAGACTTTCTCCCCCAATGCCACAATCCAGCTTGGCATCAGGGTATTTGAAGAGGGTAGGTGGAGTGGTGCTTACATGATCTAATCATATTTTTTCCCAATTTTTCTTAAAATTAAAAAAAATCTCTTATGATTTTAACAGACATTAAATAAATCAATGTGCACCTTGCAATAAGATCTATTTGTGAAAAACAAATAAAGAACTCTTTAAAAGTCTTTAAAACCTATTGCTCCAGTGGTCAGGTGGGTGTTACTAAATTTTAAAGACGAAATTTCAGGATGAAAATATCTCTGCAGAAACAAGTGCCCTTTCTCAGATTATCTTGGTCCCTCCAGCTCTAGGGAGAGTTCACTCAGGAAGAGCCTTTATCTGAAGACTAACAATTAAACAAGAGATACAGGAATCCAACAAATTTAGTGACCCTCACCAAGCTGGGTTCAGGGCAGGCCCCTGGATACAAAGATAAACTGGACATAACCCTATATGAAGGACTGTGAAGGGGATCACAGTCTGGAATCCTGAATAATCTGGGATTTGAGTCCCATCTCTCCTCCTAAAAATGGTCCTGGATTCTCCATCCCTAGTAAAATCCCAGGCAAGGATTCCCAATGCTAACTAGATGACAATTAAAAAGTGTCAAAGCTGAAATCACAGAATAGTCACTTAAATCTACTAACCCCATCTTATACTGAATATGCAGGTTTCAGCAGCATTCTGCAGACTTTTTTTGATGAACGACTTTTTTGCAAAGTCTATCCATTTGGTAGGTATCCTCCATGCCACTTTCCACCAGGCCCCCTCAACCATCTCAAAGTCTCAGATAGTTGGTTTCCCCAGTTCCTTCCGGCCTTGTATAATCAGTGCTTCTCCACAGGATATTGCATTCATTTCTCTAGTATTATTCCTGTCTTTAAAATCATCCTGCCTTTTAAAACTCAGCTTTCTTGTCCATCTCTGGCATTGTCCACACAATACAAAATGAAATAATCATGTGGCAGTTATTCATTTATTTGATTTTTGTGGATAGCAAAATCAGATCCTTTGATCCAAGAAACCAACTCTGCAGCATCAGCGATCCCACTTGACCTTATGATTGAAATGTATTAAATAACCACCGAATCTTCACTACATAATGGGACTGATTATATGAGTGAGCAATTTCACTTGAGGCAAAGAAGGATTCTATTACATAGCATTTACATTTTTTAAATTCATCACTTTGAAGACTATTATTCACATTTGGAAAATTATTATTTCCCTGACACAAAATAAATTCTCAAATATACTTGTGAAAAAATGAACAAAAATGGAAGGAAAGTTTGTAATTTTAAATTCTAATGCTCAAAATCAGTTAAAATGGGCACATGGCTCCAAAAAACTTGAAGCACAATAATAATAGTTAAATTGGTGTTTGAAATATGTTAATTTTATTTAACCTTTATTGGCTTCCTAGAAGCAATATATAATAATATACAAATCTATAATTCAGTAAATAGACCAAAGAATGAATGATCCAGATTGAGCTGATCAAAAACTCCTATTTTTCTAAACATCAGAAACAAGAAAATCAGTACATTTATTGGCCTTTAATATTCCACAAATATTTATTTTTCCCTCCAGGTAGATTTAATGAAAACAGAGATCTTATTGTCCTGCTGTCTGCTTACCTCCCAATATAGTAGGTGCTCATGAGTACCCTCATGGTTTGATGTTCATCATATTGACATCCGTAATCTATAAATACCCCACAGCTATACCTATACCTCCCAAACTCGCTCCTTCACTGAAAAAATGTAGCACCTATCATATTCTGAGGCCCTAAGCAAGTGTCAAGGCAATGCAATGGCCCCTACCTTCAAAGGGTTTACTATCTATGGCAATTGTTTTCAGATACTAGTGTGCATCTAAATCAGCTTTAAGGAGGGCACTGAGAATCTGCATTTCTCATACAGTTCCAGGTGGTGTAGATGTTCTTTTGGGGACCGTACTTTAAGAACCACTGGCCATACATTTCTTCAAAAATTTTAAAATAGGACTACTATATGATCCTGAGGTAGTTCTGGGCATATATACAAAAGAAATGAAATCAGGATATCAAAAAAATCTGTTCCCATGGTTTTTTTTGCAGCATTACTCAAAATAGCCAAGATATGAAAACAACCTCAACGTCCATCAACCAATAAAAGGATAAATAAGATGTGGTGTGTATATGCATACACACACACACACATATGCATATGTGGTGTGTATATGTATACATACACACGTGCATATATATACACACACACAAATGGAATATTATTCAGCCATGAGAAAGACGGGCACCCTATTATTTCCCACAATACGGATGAAACTTGAGGACATTATGCTATGTGAAATGTCAGGCAAAGAAAGACAGATACTATATGACAACAATCATATGTGGAATCTAAAAATGCCTAACTCACAGAAACAGACTGGAATGGTGGTTACCCTGGAGCTGTGGTGTAGCGGGGGGAAGGGAGATGTTGGTCATAGTATAAACTTTCAGTTATAGGAAGATCAAGTTCTGGGAATATAGTGTAGAGCATAGTAATTATAGTTCAAATACTGTATAACATATTTGAAAATTGCTGAGAGTAGATCTTAAATTCCTCATCACAAAAAAGAAATGGGAATTATGTGACATGATTACAGGTGTTAGGTAATGCTACTGTGATAATTATTCTGCAATATATGTTTGTATCCTAGTGGATTCCTAGAAATTCCTTTATATGTGACATGATTATAGGTGTTAGGTAATGCTACCGTGATAATTATTCTGCAATATATGTTTGTATCCTAGTGGATTCCTAGAAATTCCTTTATATGTGACATGATTACAGGTGTTAGGTAATGCTACCATGATAATTATTCTGCAATATATGTGTGTATCCTAGTGGATTCCTAGAAATTCCTTTAAGAAATTGGCAATCCAGATGAGCAAGGCAAGCACCCAGCTGGAAAGTTACCATGTGTCTCTTGTACTACTTCTCAAGAAAGAGCTTACCTTACTTAACCTCCAAATAAGTGTAATTAAGATCTTAATAATCTCCTGCTTGCAAAAATTT
Source organism: Moschus berezovskii (assembly GCF_049115385.1). Taxonomy (NCBI): domain Eukaryota; kingdom Metazoa; phylum Chordata; class Mammalia; order Artiodactyla; family Moschidae; genus Moschus; species Moschus berezovskii. The sequence goes on along the minus strand of NC_142464.1, from coordinate 45,743,639 downwards.
AAGTAAGTCAGGAATTCTGACCCTTTAAAAAAAACTTTTAAATAAATAAACATTTTAATGAAGATATAAGATCTGAAAAATAACTGAATAAAATCTATCTTATATATGGGTTCTTTTCTGTTCATTCATAAATAAACTTGCCAAATTGTACTGAATATGTTTTATAATGCTTTTTACAATGTAAGACTTTTCTGTGTGAAAATATGTCCTAACAATCCAATGTGTTATTTATTTTCCTTCTTAAAAATCCTAAAAATTTGCACTGCTTGTTTAAATTTTAATCTTTTCAATTTATTAAAATAAAATACCAAAATGAAATACTTGACTGCCTTCTCCTTGTAAATAATTCAAATTATATAGACAATGTGAAGCCCTCTCTGAGTTCCTATTCCCCACATCTGCCTCTCCCTGACTTGAAGACAAGGATACTCAGTTTGTTTTTAGGTAAATTCCTTTTCAGTTGGTGGTGGTAGTCGTCGTATTTTCTAATCACTTTCATATCATCTACTCACAGAAATTTATAATTTTGCTTTTATTTCTAACATAAATATATGTTAATAACAAATGCATTCTTCTGCAATTGGCCTTTGCCCTTTAATACGCTACAAAAGACTCTGATGCTGGGAAAGGTTGGGGGCGGGAGGAGAAGGGGACGACAGAGAATGAGATGGCTGGATGGCATCACCGACTCTGTGGACATGAGTGTGAGTGAACTCCGGGAGTTGGTGATGGACAGGGAGGCCTGGCGTGCTGTGATTCATGGGGTCGCGGAGAGTCTGACACGACTGAACGACCGAACTGAACTGAACTGAACTGATTCTTATGAAGTCATTGTATGTAGATATACCTCACTACTTCTAATTTCTGCACAGTTCAGTTCAGTTCAGTCCTCAGTCATGTCCGACTCTTTACGACCCCATGGACTGCAGCACGCCAGGTTTCCCTGTCCATCACCAACTCCCAGAGCTTGCTCAAACTCATGTCCATCCAGTCAGTGATGCCATCCAACCATCTCATCCTCTGTCATCCACTTCTCCTGCCTTCAATCTTTCCCAGCATCAGGGTCTTTTCAGATGAGTCAGTTCCTCACATCAGGTGGCCAAAGTATTGGAGTTTCAGCTTCAGCATCAGTTCTTCCAGTGAACATTCAGGACCGATTTCCTCTGGATTCACTGGTTTGATCTTCTTGCAGTCTAAAGGACTCTCAAGAGTCTTCTCCAACACCACAGTTCAAAAGCATCAATTTTTCAGCGCTCAGCCTTCTGACATACATGACTTCATGTATGACTTCCATACATGACTACTGGAAAACCTTATCTTTGACTAGTTGGACCTTTGTCAGCAAGTAATGTCTCTGATTTTTAATATGCTGTCTAGGTTGGTCATAGCTTTTCATCCAAGAAGCAAGCATCTTTTAATTTCATGGCTGCAGTTTCCATCTGCAGTGATTTTGGAGCCCAAGAAAATAAAGGCTGTCACTGTTTCCACTGTCTCCCCATCTATTTGCCATGAAGTGATGGGACCAGATGCCATGATCTTTTTTTTTTGAATGTTGAGTTTTAAGCCAGCTTTTTCACTCTCCTGTTTCACTTTCATTAAGAGGCTCTTTAGTTCCTCTTTGCTTTCTGCCATAAGGGTGGTATCATCTGGATATATGGCTATTCTCCATAACACAGAAATTCATTATTTATCATTTCTATTCATTTTTAATAGACAATTAGACTATTTCTAATTTTTATGAATATTTTTGAACATGCCCCATTTTGAAGAGATTCAAGTATGATATTGCTGGGTCTTAAGAGTATCTATTAATACATTTTAAAATGCAATTAAACATTGCCAAAGAGTTCTCCCAAAAAGCTACATCCATTTGCACTCTCAAAAGCACTGTTTAAATACAAACTTCTCCCCACATTCTCACCCATACTGGATATTATCAGACTCTTCACATTTTACAACATGACGGACATCCAAAACCAGTTTTTACATGAACTTAAAAAACTATTCTTCATTCCCAGTGAATTTTCTGAATATAAACTTCTTTTAAAACTCTACCTGCTATATATACAAATTAATTTCATTTGAATTTAACTGATCTCATTTTCCATTTTCTCTCTTCTAAATAATAGAGATGCCAGTCCTCTGAGTTTGGATGAGTTACCAACGCCCTCAATAAAAAGATATGAGTTCCAAATGAAAGTGAAAGTGTTTGTCACTCTGTCCTGTCGGACTCTTTGCAACCGCATGGACTGTAGCCCATCAGGCTCCTCTGTCCATGAATTTTCCAGGCAAGAACACTGGAATGCCAAATAAAATACATCAAAATATTAATGGTAATTGCTTCCTGGTGATAGGCAATATTTTCCTTATTTATTTTCTTTCCTGTCTTTTCCAAATTTTCTCCAATAACTAATATTTGTTGGGGTGTTAACTATTTGGCAGGCACTATTCTAAGCATTTTTTGTGCTTTATCTCATTTTATCCTCAAAAGAATCATATGAAAGAAATATTACCATTATCCTTGTTATATACATAAGGCTTAAAAAGGTAAACTAATTTCTCCAAATTCCACAGCTATGATGGATTTGAACATAGGAAAGCTGATTTCAAATCTTAACCACTGTACCATACTTCTGGCTATAAACATGTACTATTTTTATAACTTGAGTAAATAAAATAAAATCTAAAAATCAACTGAAAGCATTTACTAACCAGAAATCAATAGCATTATGACCAGTGAGCTTATTCCTCCCTTTGCAAGCTTTCTTACACATCTCAAAGGCAATCTTACCTTCCTAGCCACACCAAACCTCTTCTCCCCAGCCTCATCTCTGTCCAAAGACTTAAAGATACAAGCTTCAAAAACCTAGAGGTTTTATGGTCTTTTAATCTCCCTATAATTCATTTTTATCATCTTTCCTTTGTCTCCTATGAAGACATCTTGTTCTGAAAAGCACACACTGTAATTTAATTGTTGGCTTCTCTGTGTGATATTCTCAGCCAGCTTCTGCTCCTTTTTTGAAGCTCCTCAATCTAGCTGATAATCTATATTTCCTAATATCAATGGGAATGGCTGTAATGCCCAGCACTGACATACAATTCCCTCAGCAAAGCCTCTGTGTTTAGGATTCCAACTCCTTAGCAGTGGTGGCAGCGACTGAGAATCGCCATCAAAGAACACCAACAGATTGCATTACAATCTGTCAATCCTTCTCTAGAGAAAGGAATTGGCAACTCATTATATTAAAGAATTGCAATCAAGCATCTGGAATATGGCAAAGCACATCGATTTTATGTGAATTAATGAGCTTCAGCAATTTATTACCCTGAATTTTTTTATATAATCTTATCCAAAACATCTCTAACACAAATGTACATTTTCTGTGAATCACAATTGTTATTCAAGCCACACCTTTGTGAATATTCCATTTCAGAGGTTTAGCTTTGGAGACTTACATATACACTTATGCCAAAGAGAGAAATTATGTACTTTTAAATTTTTAATTAACAAAATGCATGCCCTCTTCATTTGCCTCATGCCAGCAGGAAATTAAGACAGCTTCTTAATAAAACATTTGTATTGAGCCATGTCATGTTAAGCAATAACCTCATCGTTTTCCCACATAGAGTCAACAGTTAGATAAAGCAGACAGGCTACAAAGACCTGAAGTCTTCCTCATAAAAATTAGTTTATTGAACACTCACAGTGTGCCCAGCACTGTGCCTCCATTTTACATGCATTTTTTCATTAAATCTTCCCAGATGTTCTGTGATATAAGTGTTATTATTATCACCACGTAACAAAGAAAGAAAGTAAGGCCCCAAGATGAAGGAAACTGCACACAGTCATAAAGCAAGTAAGTAGAAGAACTGGGATTATCTACCAGCTAGTGTTCTTGCCTGGAGAATCCCAGGGATGGGGGAGCCTGGTGGGCTTCCGTCTATGGGGTCACACAGAGTCGGACACGACTGAAGTGACTTAGCAGCAGCAGCAGCAGCTTTGCTGTATAACAAACTACTCCAAAACTTAGTGACTCAAAACAACAATCATTCATTTAGTTCATAGAATATAGGTCAGAGATTTGAACTGAGCTCAAGGGATTCCAGCTGGGCCTCACTGATGTGTCTGCAGCTGGCTGCTGGGTCAGCTGTTGGGTCAGCTGGGAGCTGGTTGCAGGACCTGGGCTCTCATTCATGCAGCTTCTCATTATCCAAGACTAGTTCAGGCTCATTCACCTGCCAACCCCAGGGATCTACAAACTGCAAGAAAAGGCAAGTTCCAAAGTGCATAACCTTTTCAATCCTCTGTTACATTCCATTTCCTATTCTCCATTGATTAAACCCAGGCTCAAAACCAGCCCAGACTTTGACTGTACCTCTAGAGAGATCACTTTTACAGTCTACCACAATTTCAACCCTTGTGGCTCAGATGGTAAAGCGTCTGCCTACAATGCGGGAGACCTGGGTTCGATCCCTGGGTCAGGAAGTTCCCCTGGAGAAGGAAATGGCAACCCACTCCAGTATTCTTGCCTGGAAAATCCCACGGACGGAGGAGCCCAGTAGGCTACAGTCCATGGGGTCGCAAAGAGTCGGACACGACTGAGCGACTTCATTTCACTTCAATTCACAATTTCAACCCACATTTTGCTGATGCCAAAACCCACTCTGTGCCACTCCTTGATTTGTCTGGCCTCAGATCTAGTCCTAATCTCCCATCTGCTCTGCTCTATATAACATGCACACTGATTCTTACAGGCTGTTTCCAGATACCTGTGAAAGCCAGTACAAGGTAATGGAAAGAGATTAGAAGGTAAGAAAAAAGAAAAGCAGGGTAGACATCACCCTCCCTCTCTGCTTCAGGCTGCATGTCCAGCAGGGAGGCCCCTCCACACAGGTCTGCCATGGTTTCAGACTCCGCCTCCTCCACGTGGCCCTTCTTACCAGGAAGTGTTTCCTGCCATTGCTGATCTCAAGGCTGCCACATTATCCTTTGACTTCATAGCCCCTCCAAAGCCTGTGTAACCAAGCCTTAGCATTAAATTCCCCATTCTAAATATTTAATGATTTCTGCTGTTCTGGTTGAACATGCATGCTACACACACTCCCCTGATTTTTGAGTCACCTAGCAGGAACCACTGTGTAATTTCCTTCTTACAGTGCCAAGTGCTATGAAAGCAACCATATTCATTCACTCAGAAAACATTCACTGAGAAACTGCTAGGACCAAACACTGGGCCGAAGACCATTAGCAAAGTTGAATAATACCTTACAAAACTAACCCAAAGGAGATAGATCTATGTATAAATAACAACCGTATAGTCAAAGTTCTTTAATGAACATGTAAATAGACTTTATTAGAAAAGCAGTCAGATGTGATAGGTCTGTGCAGTTCTGGAGTCAGATCACCTAGATCAGAATCTAGGACACTTTTACTATCAGAATCTGGGGCATTTTTACAACCAATAAAGCAAGTTATTTATACTCTGCTTCTTCCTTAATCCAAAGAGGCATAATAGGATCAATTTCAGAGGGATACTGTAAAGACCAAAAGCAATAAAACCTTCTTGGAGCTTAGGCCTGTGCATGTCTGGTCCATAAGTGTTCAAAAGGTGTTAGGTATGAACTTTATGGAAACACAATATGGAAAAAATATCCATTTGTTTTGGGAATTGGGGAAGTCACGAAAAGAAGATGCTTTTCAGAGGACTAAAGAATAAGTGATCACTAGGTGAAATACAACTTCTCCCAAAAAAGTTTCTTCAAACCCCATCTATAAGTGATTCATCCTCCTTCTGACCACCCACAGCATTTTGGTTTCATAATCCTGGAACAGTGATATCTCAATTTTTGTCTTGTTACATGTGCTTTATCTGCCCTATGAAACTGAAAGCTCCTTGAGGGCAAACACAAGCCTCCCCGCCCTTGTCCATCCATAAAGCTCAGCACACTGCTTGCCACATAGCAGGTGTGCCAATTATTAAGCTGTTGTTTCTTAGCTCCAAAACCATCCTGCTATACTTACTCCATGATGCTGGGATTCGAATTACAACCAAACTTCTGCTCTGGGGTACACTAGAGGGATAATGCAAGACTGAAGGAGGGAGGTGGCAATTGCTTATTGTGTCCTTCCTGTTGACATCCTGTCTGTTCCTTATTCCTAGGTAAACAGCACATTAGAAATGCTTCTTCACCTCAGGCAATGCCTTCCTGGAGTGGCAGCTGAAACCACTTTGGGGTTCTCCCTCACATTGGTAGAACCAGCCTTATCCTGCCACCTCAGTGATACCAGTACCATAACTGGTACCCTGCCACTGAGGTCAGAGTTTCAAACCCATTTCAAAATCCTCCTCTAATTTTTCCTTCTAACCAACCATGTTGAGCTTTAATTCATATAAAACAAAATGTTACCATCTTAATTATACAGTTTTACAAACTGTGGAAAATTCTTAAAGAGATGGGAATATAAGACCACCTGACTTGCCTCCTGAGAAAACTGTATGTAGGTCAAGAAGCAACATTTACAACCAGACATGGAACAACAGACTGGTTCCAAATTGGGAAAGGAGCACATCAAGGCTGTATATTGTCACCCTGCTTATTTAACTATTTGCAGAGTACAACATGTGAAATGCCAGGCTGGATGAAGCACAAGCTGGAATCAAACTTGCCAGGAGAAACATCAATAATCTCAGATATGCAGATGATATCACCCTTATGGCAGAAAGGGAAGAGAAACTAAAGAGCCTCTTGATGAAAGTGAAAGAGGAAAGTGAAAAAGTTGGCTTAAAGCTCATCTTTCAGAAAACTAAGATATGGCATCTGGTCCCATCACTTCATGGCAAATAGATGGGGAAACAATGGAAATAGTGACAGCCTTTATTTTCTTGGGCTCCAAAATCACTGCTGATGGTGAATGCAGTCATAAAATTAAAATACGCTTGCTCCTTGGAAGAAAAGCTATGACCAACTTAGCATATTAAAAAGCAGAGACATTACTTTGTCAACAAAAGTTTGTATAGTCAAAGCTATGGTTTTTCCAGTATTCATGTATGGATGTGAGAGTTGGACCATTAAGAAGGCTGAGTGCCAAAGAATTGATGCTTTGAACTGTGGTTTGGAGAAGACTCTTGAGAGTCCCTTGGACTGTAAGATCAAACCAGTCAATCCTAAGGGAAATCAGTCCTGAATATTCATTGAAAGGACTGATGCTGAAGCTCCAATACTCTGGCCACCTGATGCGAAGCACTGACTCATTGGGAAAGACCCTGATGCTGGGAAAGATCGAGGGCAGGAGGAGAAGAGGATGACAGAGGATAAGATGGTTGGATGGCATCACTGACTCGATGGACATGAGTTTGAAAAAGCTCTGGGAGTTTGTGATGGACAGGGAAGCCTGGCATGTTGCAATTCATTGGGTCGCAAAGAATCAGACACAACTGAGTGACTGAAATGAACTGATGAGTTTGACATATATGAATATTAATTAAAATATTAATATCAATTTCAATTAAAATACAAATAATTTCCATCACTCCAAAAAGCAACTTTGTGCTCCTCTGCAATCAGTATCTCTCCCCACACAGTCTCAGAAAACATGATGTGTTTTCTATTTCCTACTTTTTGCTTTTACTAGGATTTCATAACACCGATATCATGCAGTATGCACACTCTGTGTATGGCTTTATTTATTCAGCATAATTTCAAGATTCATCTGTGGTTATTAGAATCAGTAACTTTTTTCTTTTTATTGCTGATAACTATTTCTCAGTATATTTGTACCACAGTTTATGTATCTACTCACCTGTTGTTGGACAGGTGGATTTTTCCAGTGTTGGGAAACTACTGTGTCACTGATGCACAAGTCATGGAACGGAGATATGCTTTCACTTCTCTCAGGTAAACATCTAGTAGTGGGACTGGTGAGTTGTATAGCTTTATAAGATGTCAAACTGTTTTTAAAAGAGGTTGTACCACATTATATTCCCATCTGCAGTGTCTGCAAGTTCCAGTTCCTCCACATTCTCATCAGCAATTTCTGTGGTCAGTCTTTTAATTTTAGTGATTCCATTGGGTGTGCAAGGGTATTTGATTGTGGTTTAATTTGCATTTCCTAAAGACGAAGGACTTTCAGCATATCTTCATTGTTCATTAACTAGTCACATATCTTCTTTTGTAAAGTATCTGTTCATGTACTTTGTCACCTTATTAGTTGGATAATTTGTCTTCTATTCAGTTCTTCATATATTTTGGGTGCATGTTCTTTATCAAGTTTATGTTTTGGAATATTTTCTCCCAGCCTGTAGCTTCCCATTTTATTTCCTCTAAGTATCTTTCAAAGAACAAATGTCAATTTTTGATGAATTCCAAATTATCAATTTTTTCCTTTCTAATTCAACTATTGTGGCCTGAGTAATCTTTGCCTGCCCAAGATCATAAAGAATTATTTCTATGTCTTGTTCTAGAAGTTTTAAAATTTCAGCTTTTATATTTAGATATATTCACCCAATATTAGAGCTTAAAACATGAAAAACAAATATTGACAGAACTGAAGATAAAGAGAAATAAATTAATTTTGATCAAATATTTCAATACCCCTATCAATAATTATATTCATCAGATTGAGATCCCATAACTGAGTATGATAAACTAGATGGCTACAGAACACAGATTATTTTCTCACAGTTCAGGGAGCTGGAATTCTGAGATTAAAGTGTCAGCAAGGTCAGAATCTGATGAGAGCTATCTTCCTAATTTGCAGATGGCTCCCTTCTGGCTGTGTCCTTACATGGCAGAGAGAGAGAGAGAAAGTGCTCTAGTATCTCTTGTTAAAAGTATGGTAATTTCATCTTGATGGGCTCCACTCTCATGATGCTGTCTAAACCTAATTACTGCCCAAAGCCCCGTCTCCAAATACCACCACACTGGGGGTTAGGGAGGACACAATTCAATCCACAGAAACAATCAGCAGAATGACTAAACAGAAAGCCAGTAAAGCACAGAAGATGTGAGCAATGTATTTAACAAACTTGATTTAATTGACACTTGTGGAACACTTGAAGAGACTTCCCTGATTGTCCATTGGCTAAGACTCCACGCTCCCGATGCAGGGGAGCTGGGTTCAATCCCTAGCGGGGAAATGAAGATCCCACATGCTGCAAGGTAATGCTCAAAATCCTTCAAGCCAGGCTTCAACAGTACTTGTACAAGCTGGATTTGGAAAACGCAAGAGAAACCAGAGATCAAATTGTCAACATCCACTAGATCATAGAAAAGGAAAGGGAATTTCAGAAAAACATGTTTCATTAACTCCACTAAAGGTTTTTTTTTTTTTTTTAATTTCATCTTCAGGTACCACTAGCTGGAGGTTGGTGACATTCTCCACTGTGGCTTTGAGCTGCAGGGCGATTTTCCCCATAGCGGCCTGGCCCACCCAGCGCTTGCTCCCACTAACAGCTTTGATTGTGTAGATCACAACAAACTGTGTAAAATTCTTAAAGAGTTGGTAATTCCAGACCACCTTAACTGCCTCTTGAGGAAACCTGTATGCACATCAAGAAGCAACAGTTAGAAACAGACACAGATCAATGGACTGGTTTCAAATTGGGAAATGAATACGTCAAGGCTGTATTTTGGCACCCTGCTTATTTAACTTATATGCAGGGTACATCATGAGAAATGCTGGGCTGGATGAAGCTCAAGCAGAAATCAAGATTGCTGGGAGAAATATCAATAATTTCAGATATGCAACTGAACTGAACTGAACTGAATGTCAGAAAAACAGAGCAACTAAACAGCTCTTGATGAAGGTGAAAGAGGAGAGTGAAAAAGCTGGCTTAAAACTCAACATTCAAAAAACTAAGATCATGGCATCCGGTATCATCACTTCAAGGCAAATAGATGGGGAAACAATGGAAATAGTGATAGTCTTTACTTTCTTTGGCTCCAAAATCACTGCAGATGGTGACTGCAGCCATGAAATTAAAAGATGCTAAAAAATAAATAAATAAATAAAAATAAAAGATGCTGCTCCTTGGAAGAAAATCTATGACCAATCTAGATAGTATATAAAAAAAGCAAAGACATTGCTTTGCCAACAAAAGTCCATACAAAGTTATGGTTTTTCCAGTAGTCATGTATGGATGTGAGTGTTGGACCATTAAGAAGGCTGAGCACTGAAAAATTGATGCTCTGAACTATGGTGTTGGAGAAGACTCTTGAGAGTCCCTTGGACTGCAAGGAGATCAAACCAGTCGATCCTGAAGGAAATCAACCCTGAATATTCACTGGAAGGACTGATGTTAAAGCTGAAGCTCCAATACTTTGGCCACCTGAGGTGAAGAACTGACTCACTGGAAAAGACCCTGATTCTGGGAAAGACTAAAGGCAGGAGGACAAAGGAATGACAGAAGATGAGATGGTTGGATGGCATCATCAATTCAATGGACATGAGTTTGTGAAAACTCCGCAAGATAGTGAAGGACTGGGACACCTGGCAAGCTGCAGTCCACGTGATGGCAAAGAGTCAAACACAACAGAGTGACTGAACAACAACGAAGGAACACTCCACGTGACAAAAGAAAAATAAACATTTTTCTCCTAATGCACAGAACACTTACCTGCTTGTCATATTCTGGGTCATTAAAATGTTTTCAATGAATTTAAAAGTATGTTCTCTGACCACAGTGGAATTTTGTAAGAATTCAAGAACAAAAACTTTTCTAGAAAATGTCTAAAAATTTGAAATGTAAACAACTGAATAATCCATGGATCAAAGATGATTTCAAAAGAGGGATTAGAAAGCGTTTGAACTGAACTGAATAAAAATGAGAACACATTAAAGTTTAGGGGATGCAACTAAATATGTAGGAAGAGATACAGAGCATTAAATGCCTATCTTGACAAGAAAGAAAATGTCTCAAATTATTTTTTTAAAAAGCTTTGCACATTAACAAACTAGAAAAATAGGAACAAATTAAAGTCAAAGTTAGTAGAAGAAAAATATAGTAATAAAGACAAGAGTAGAAATCAATGAAATACTAAAAAATAAGTGCTAATTAGTGACACCAAAACCTTGTTCTTTGAGATAAAACAAATATATGCCAAAAAATTCAAACTACATGAAATGCACAAATCCCTTGAAAAACATAAACTAATAATATTCACATAAGAAGAAATAGACAAAATGAATAGCCATATATCTATTAAAGAAAATGAATTTATAATTAAAGTCATACTCAGAAGGAAAAGTGCAGGTCTAGATGACTTTCTTGATGAATTCTACCAAGCATTTAAGGAACAAATTATACCAACTTACACAAATTCTTCCAGAAAACTGAGAAGAAGAGAATATTTCCTAAATCAATAAGACCATCATTGCCCTGATAACAAGACCGGAGGACACTGCAAGAAACCAACTTATAGATAACTTCTAATGAACATAGATGAATACATTCTGAACAAATTTTATGAAATCAAACCTTCAAACATTCAGTTCAGTTCAGTCGCTCAGTCGTGGCCGACTCTTTGTGACCCCATGAATCACAGCACACCAGGCCCTCCCTGTTCATCACCAACTCCCGGAGGTCACTCAAACTCATGTCCATCGAGTCGGTGATGCCATCCAGCCATCTCATTCTCTGTCATCCCCGTCTCCTCCCACCCCCAATCCCTCCTAGCATCAGAGTCTTTTCCAGTGAGTCAACTCGTCACATGAGGTGGCCAAAGCATTGGAGTTTCAGCTTTAGCATCAGTCCTTCCAATGAACACCCAGGATTGATCTCCTTTAGAATGGACTGGTTGGAGCTCCTTGCAGTCCAAGGGACTCTCAAGAGTCTTCTCCAGCACCACAGTTCAAAAGCATCAATTCTTTGGCGATCAGCTTTCTTCACAGTCCAACTCTCACATCCATACATGACCACTGGAAAAACCATAGCCTTTACTAGACGGACCTTGGTTGGCAAAGTAATGTCTCTGCTTTTTAATATATTATCTAGGTTGGTCATAACTTTCCTTCCAAGGAGTAAGCAGCTTTTAATTTCATGGCTGCAATCAGCATCCACAGTGATTTTGGAGCCAAGAAAAATAGTCTGACACTGTTTCCACTGATTCCCCATCTATTTCCCATGAAGTGATGGGACCAGATGCCATGATCTTAGTTTTCTGAATGTTGAACTTCAAGCCAACCTTTTCACTCTCCTCTTTCACTTTCATCAAGAAGCTTTTGAGTTCCTCTTCACTTTCTGCCATAAGGGTGGTGTCATCTGCATATCTGAGGTTATTGATATTTCTCCTGGCAATCTTGATTCCAGCTTGTGCTTTGCAGCCAAAGATGGAGAAGCTCTATACAGATAGCAAAAACAAGACCAGGAGCTGACTGTGGCTCAGATCATGAACTCCTTATTGCCAAATTCAGACTTAATTTGAGTAGGGAAAACCACTAGACCATTAGGGTATGACCTAAATCAAATCCCTTATGATTATACAGTGGAAGTGAGAAATAGATTGAAGGGACTATTTCTGTTAGATAGAGTGCCTGATGAACTATGGACGGAGGTTCGTGACATTGTACAGGAGACAGGGACCAAGACCATCCCCATGGAAAAGAAATGAAAAAAAGCGAAATGGCTGTCTGAGGAGGCCTTACAAATAGCTGTGAAAAGAAGAGAGGCGAAAAGCAAAGGAGAAAAGGAAAGATATAAGCATCTGAATGCAGAGTTCCAAAGAATAGCAAGGAGAGATAAGAAAGCTTTCCTTAGCGATCAATGCAAAGAAATAGAGGAAAACAACAGAATGGGAAAGACTAAAGATCTCTTCAAGAAAATTAGAGATTCCAAGGGAACAATTCATGCAAAGATGGGCTCAATAAAGGACAGAAATGGTATGGACCTAACAGAAGCAGAAGATATTAAGAAGAGGTGGCAAGAATACACAGAAGAACCGTACAAAAAAGATCTTCACAACCAAGATAATCACGATGGTGTGATCACTCACCTAGAGCCAGATATCTTGGAATGTGAAGTCAAGTGGGCCTTAGAAGGCATCACTACAAACAAAGCTAGTGGAGGTGATGGAATTCCAGTTGAGCTATTTCAAATCAAAGTGCTGCACTCAATATGCCAGCAAATTTGGAAAACTCAGCAGTGGCCACAGGACAGGAAAAGGTTAGTCTTCATTCCAATCCTAAAGAAGGGGAATGCCATAGAATGCTCAAACTACCGCACAATTGCACTCATCTCACACGCTAGCAAAGTCATGCTCAAAATTCTCCAAGCCAGGCTTCAGCAATACATGAACCATGAACTTCCAGATGTTCAAGCAGGTTTTAGAAAAGGCAGAGGAACCAGAGATCAAATTGCCAACATCCGCTGGATCATGGAGAAAGCAAGAGAGTTCCAGAAAAACATCTATTTCTGCTTCATTGACTATGCCAAAGCCTTTGACTGTGTGGATCACGATAAACTGTGGAACATTCTGAAAGAGATGGGAATACCAGACCACCTGAGCTGCCTCTTGAGTAACCTGTATGCAGGTCAGGAAGCAACAGTTAGCACTGGACATGGAACAACAGACTGGTTCCAAATAGGAAAAGGAGTACGTCAAGGTTGTATATTGTCACCCTGCTTATTTAACTTATATGCAGAGCACATCATGAGGAACGCTGGTCTGGAAGAGGCACAAGCTGGAATCAAGATTGCTGGGAGAAATATCAATAACATCAGATATGCAATGACACCACCCTTATGGCAGAAAGTGAAGAGGAATATATATTATATATATATATATAAAACATAAGTGGGAATTATCCAAGGAATGCAAGATTTGTTAACAAACTAAACATATAAGCAAACTAAAAGATAAAAATCCCACTATCATTTTAGCAAAAAAAAGCACCTGACCAAATTCAATATCCATTCCTAATTAAACCTATTAGAAAACTAGGAATGAAAGGGAGCTTCCTCAACCTAATGAAGAAAATCCACAAAAACCCTCCAACTACCATCATTCCTAATGGGGATAGATTGAATACTTCCTCTGTAAGATCAGTAACAAAGCAAGGTGTCTGATCTCCCCACTTTTATTTAACCTTTTACTCAAGTTTCCAGCCAGTGAAATAAAGCAATATTAAAAATTTAAAACATGTAGAATAGAAAGAAAAATTGAAATGCTTTTATTTGCAGCAGCATAATCATTTATGTAGAAGGTCCAACCAATAAAATCGACCAAAAGTTACTATAATAAATCAGTGAATTTAGCAAGGTTGTAGGATACAAGACAAGTAGATTAAAACAATTGTAAAATAATTTACATCAAAATATGTAAAATATTTAGAGATAAATGTGACAAAATGCATAAAAAGCTATACAATAGAAATTACAAAACACTACTTATGGAAATTGAATAAAGTATAAATAAATGGAAAGACATAATGTTCATGGAACAGAAGACTCCATTTTGTTAACATGATAATTATTCCTAAACTGATCTATAGGTTCAATGCAATCACAATCAAAATCCAAACATAATTCTGCTTTGTAGAAATTTGACAAGCTAACTCTAAAACGCATATAAAAATGCAAATGATCTACAATAGTTAAAACAACTTTGACCAAAAAAACACAAAGGTGGAGAATTTTCCAATAGTCACGTATGGATGTGAGATTAGCACCGTAAAAAAAGTTGAGTTTTGAAGAACTGATGCTTTTGAACTGACTCTTGAGAGTCCCTTGGACTTCAAGATCAAACCAGTCAATCCTAAAGTAAATCAGTCCTGAATATTCATTGGAAGGACTGATGCTGAAGCTGAAGTTCTAATAGTTTGGCCACCTGATGCGAAGAACTGACTCACTGGAAAAGACTCTGATGCTGGGAAAGACTGAAGGTTGGAGGAGAAGGGGACGACAGAGGATGAGATGGTTGGATGGCATCACTGACTTGATAGATGTGAGTTTGAACCAGCTCCAGGAGTTGGTAATGAACAGGGAAGTCTGGCGTGCTGCAGTCCCATGGAGTCACAAAGAGTTGGACATGACTGAGCAACTGAACTGAAGAAATAAAACTGTTATTTGCATGACAATGTTAAGAGAATGATAAGAAAAACAACATAATGGCAGAAAATATTTTCAAACCATGTATATGATAAAGGAATTGTATCTAGACTATATAAAGAAATACAGATGGAAAACAAGCCAGTGACAGTGCAACAACATTAGTTATTATGCTTACAATGAGATACCATTAGATACCTCCTCAGTTCAGTTCAGTTCAGTCACTCAGCCGTGTCCAACTCTTTGCGACCCCATGAATCACAGCATGCCAGGCCTCCCTATCCATCACCAACTCCCGGAGGTCACTCAAACTCATCTCCACTGAGTCGGTGATGCCATCCAGCCATCTCATTCTCTGTCGTCCCCTTCTCCTCCCACCCCCAATCCTTCCCAGCATCAGAGTCTTTTCCAGTGAGTCAACTCTTCACATGAGGTGGCCAAAGTATTGCAGTTTCAGCTTTAGCATCAGTCCTTCCAATGACCACCCAGAATCAACCTCCTTTAGAATGGACTGGTTGGATCTCCTTGCAGTCCAAGGGACTCTCAAGAGTCTTCTCCAACACCACAGTTCAAAAGCATCAATTCTTCGGCGATCAGCTTTCTTCACAGTCCAACTCTCACATCCATACATGACCACGAGAAAAACCATTGCCTTGACTAGACGGACCTTGGTTGGCAAAGTAATGTCTCTGCCTTTTGATATACTATCTAGGTTGGTCATACCTCTCCTTCCAAGGAGTAAGCGTCTTTTAATTTCATGGCTGCAATCAGCCTCCTAGAGAGAAGCAAATTTAAACAACTGATAGTGTCAAGCACTGGTAAGAAGGTAAAGGAACTGTATCTCTCACACAGCTGCTGGAAATGTAAAATGGCACAGTCACTTTGGAAAACCATTTGGCTGTTTCTCAAAAAGTTAAATGTTTGCCTACCATATAATTTAATCTCTACAGTCTAGATACTTACTCAAAAGGAATGAAAGCATATATTCATGCAAAGACCTATACACAAATGCTCATAGAAATTTGTTAATAATAGCTAAAAACTGAAAACAACCCAAATATCCATGAAAAGGTGACTGAATAAACTGTAATAGGTTGTTGTTGTTCAGTTGCTAAGTCATGTCTTACTCTTTTGTGACCCCATGGACTATAGCCCACCAGGCTCCTCTGTCCGTGGAATTTTCCAGGCAAGAATACTGGCATGGTTTGCCATTTCCTTCTCCAAGGGATCTTCCCAACCCAAGGACTGAACACACAACTCCTGCCTTGCAGGAGGATTCTTTAATCTACACATGAAATAACGTTCACCAATGGAAAGCAATGGATGACTGATAACATGCTACAACATGGATGACTCTCAGAACATTATGATGAATGAAATAAAACAGAAAAAAAGGAATTGACATTGCATTGTTTTATTTATATAAAGACATGGGAAACGCAACCTAATTTACAATGACAAAGCAGACCTCAGTTGCCTAAGGATGAGGCAGGGGGTAGGTGGGGTTAGTGAAAGGAACTATTAAAGGGCAAAGGAAATTACTGGAGGTAATGAAGGTTGGCTTGAAGTTCAACATTCAGAAAACTAAGATCATGGCGTCTGGTCCCATCACTTCATGGGAAATAGATGGAAAAACAGTGGAAACAGTGTCAGACTTTATTTTTTTGGGCTCCAAAATCACTGCAGATGCTGATTGCAGCCATGAAATTAAAAGACGCTTGCTCCTTGGAAGGAAAGTTATGACCAACCTTGATAGTATATTAAAAAGCAGAGACATTACTTTGCCAACCAAGGTCCGTCTAGTCAAGGCTATGGTTTTTCCCGTGGTCATGTATGGATGTGAGAGTTGGACTGTGAAGAAGGCTGACCGCCGAAGAATCGATGCTTTTGAACTGTGGTGTTGGAGAAGACTCTTGAGAGTCCCTTATACTGCAAGGAGATCCAACCAGTCCATTCTAAAGGAGATCAGTCCTGGATGTTCATTGGAGGGACTGAAGCTAAAGCTGAAACTGCAATACTTTGGCCACCTCATGCGACGAGTTGACTCACTGGAAAAGACTCTGATGCTGGGAAAGGTTGGGGGCGGGAGGAGAAGGGGACGACGGAGAATGAGATGGCTGGATGGCATCACCGACTCTGTGGACATGAGTTTGAGTGTACTCCGGGAGTTGGTGATGGACAGGGAGGCCTGGCGTGCTGTGATTCATGGGGTCGCGGAGAGTCGGACACGACTGAGCGACTGATCTGATCTGACCTGAATGAAGTTGTTCATTATCTTAACTGTGACGATGGCTTTGCAGGTGCATGCATATGAGAAAACATCAAATTTTACACATTAAACATGCACAGTTTTCTCTGAATCAATAATACTTCAATAAATTTGTTTAATGATTTCTGTTTCCTGACTGGACCTTGATTGTTAGAATGAAACAAAGGGAGAGAGGCAAGGAAGAAACTCTGTAGAATGGAATTAAACAGCATGGGAAAGGAAAGGAACTAATGGAATGAAATGGAAAGGTCCATTTCTTATTGAAATCGCCAAAAAAGGCCCTTCCAGATAAACCAGAAAATTATTTGGGGTCTTATTGTTGCATAATTATTTAAGGAGAGAATATCTTCAGGATGCTTTAGTATTTCATGGCATAGGATTAGAGATGAGTTATGCTTTGACAAACTTTTACTTAAACTTTTTGTTCAAAACAGTTTTTCTGAAAAAAGAAAACTACATTCCCTAATTTCATCCTGTATATTTTATAAGTATAGCAATGTCTTCTTTTGTTTTTTCATTTTAAGTAGTGAGTTGACAGATTCAGATAAAGAACCCTACAGTTCTTCCTCGGAAAGTTTGCTGCCTAGTTCATGGGGACAGCACCAGAAGGGCATAAAATCCATGTTGGAAAATCTCTACAGCATTTCCCATTCCCCATAGGATGGGAGAAGCTATTGTTTCAAGCTACTAAGGAATTTTATTCTCAGCTCCACTAAGGAATTTTCCTATTAGCAACAAAAAAAGCTACTCCTTCAATAAATGTGTGCAATTCTAGGAAAATTAAGAGTAGCTCCTTATGACAGAGCCTGCTAAATGACCCTAATGTCTAGTCTCTGCTTCTTCCTTTTAATATTTCATCTCCCCAAAATCTATTAGCCAACCAATGGCCTAATAGATTTTCCAGATTCCCATGCATCTAAACATAGCTACAGTAATCAACACAGTACAGCACTGGCACAAAATCAGATATATGGATCAATGGAACAGGACAAAAAGCCTAGAAATCAACCCATGCACCTATGTTTGATTAATCCACCACAAAGGAGGCAAGACTACACAATGGAGAAAAGACAGTCTCTTCAGTCAGTAATGATAAGAAAACTGGACAACTACTTGCAAAAGAATGAAATTATAACATTCACTAACACCATACACAAAAATAAGCTCGAAATGGATTAAAGACCTAAATATAAGACCAGATACTATAAAACTTTTAAAGGAGAACATAGGTAGAACACTGCTTGACATAAATTGCAGCAATCTTTTTTGGATTCATCTCCTAAAGTAATGAAAATAAGCAAAGGAAACCATAAATAAAAGAAAAAACAACCCCATGGGAGAAAATATCTGCAAAAGATGCAACCAACAAGTGATTAATCTCCAAAATTACAAACAGTATATGCAGCTCAATATCAAAACAAACAAACAAACAAACTCAATTGAAAAATGGGCAGAAGAACTAAAGAGACATTTCTCCAAAGAAGACACATAGATGGCCAAAAGGCACGTGAAAAAATGCTCAACATTTCTAATTATTAGAGAAATACAAAGAGATATCACATCACACTGGTCAGAATGGACAATAAATGCTGGAGAAGGTGTGGAGGAAAAGGAGGCCTCCTACACCATTGCATTTACATGATAGGAATGTAAATTAGTACTGTTTATAGGAGAATATGGAGGTTTCTTAAAAGACCAAAAATAGAGCTACTTAATGATCCAGCAATCCCACTTCTGTGCATGTATCTGGAGAAAACTATAAATCAAAAAGATCCAGTGTTCACTGAAGCACTATTTACAATAGCCAAAACATGGAAGCAACCTATATGCCCGTTGACAGACAAATGGATGAAGATGTGATGCATATATATAATGGAATATTACTCATCTGAAAAAAAAGAATGAAATAATGTCATTTGCAGCAACATGGATAGACCTAGAAATTATCATATTAAATGAAGTAAGTCTGATAGAGAAAGACAAATACTGTGTGATGTCATTTATACATAGAATCAAAAATAAATAAATAACACAAATGAACTTATTTACAAAGCAGAAACAGACTCACAGACTGCAAAAACAAACTTATGGTTACCAAAAGGGAAAGAGGGGGGAAGAATTAGGAGTTTGGGAGTAACTTATAAACACTACTACACATAAAACAAATAATCAACAAGAACCTACTGTATAGCACAGGGAACTCTATGTAATAAACTATATTGTTAAAGATTCTGAAAAAGAATAGATATACGCATATGTATAAATGAATCATTTTGCTATACACCTGAAACTAACATATCACTGCAAATCAACTATACTCCAATATAAAATTTTTTAAAATTTAGTTAAAAATAAATAAATATGGCCAAGTGACTTAAGTTCTTGCCAATGGGATGTAAAGTGGGTAATGGATGCAGTTTTTACATCACTGCCTTTAAATGGGAATCATTTGCCTTCTACTTCTCTGTTTTCCTCTTCCTGAAGAGTAGAACATAAATGTGGCCATAAAATACAAGCATCAAAAATGCAGATGTGGCCCACACCCTGGTCAACAGCGGGGCAACATGATTAAAGTAACTGAATTCCTAACTGGCCTTGTGAGTCAGAGTGATTGTCCTGTCTAGGATTACTCCCTCCCTCTGGACCACTAAGTGAGAGAGAAATAAGTTTGTCTGTTAGTCAGGCTTTGTAGATTGGGATTTGCTTGCTAGAGCAGCATAGTGTCTTCTCAGATAATCGGGGATCTTTGCCCTTACCTACCTAAACTTGGTATATTTCTTGAAACAAAAGAGATGTGGGAAGAGTTATGAATAAGAGGCATAAAAATATGATAATAGTAAAGCTGAATGAAGGAAATTACTAACCAGAGAAAGAAATGAAAGAAAAAATAGAAATTTAAGCATGACAGAGGCAAAGAACTCATCTGAAGAAGGAAAGAAGGGAGAAAATAGAATCTTCCTAGTACTAAACCTCTTATTTTGAATCAAGAGGAATTTGAAAAATTCCTAGCCAAAACAATTTCACTTTCCTGCCATAATTTAAAGTTAATAGTGTGTTTTTAGCAATGTTGGATTATCTAATCACACAGGCAAATGTGTCAATGAAATAAAGTGGTATCTCTCCCCATTAAGCAAAAGCCCTTTATTATGCAAATGTACAAATAATTTTGAATTCTCCATCTTCTAATAAAGTGGATTTTCATCTAATCTTTCAACTATACAGCAATAATTAAGAGTTAGATATGTATTCATCTTATTTCTCTTTTATCCCTATCTAGTTTTCATAACAAGTTCAAGAAATGTGCTGTTTCATGACTCTTTGGTCTTTGTAAAATGAAAATAATCACTTTTAGAATGAAATATTGCCATCTAAAACTTAAATGTGTGTCATAAGGACACCACAAGTCTAACAGGTAACTGTGGCATTTCACTGACTTTGCCCTCCCACTGAAATGCAATCCTGAATTCCCACAGTTCCTTCTCAAGAAAACCTTACTGACATCACTCCATCATCTATATTACCTATTTCTAGCAATAACCCCCATCAGTTAATTATGGTTACAATAGTGCTGTATAACAATCTCTGTAGCATACAATAATAAGGTTTTATTTATCTCATGGATGTGGGTAAATTGATTCACACTGGGCTCAGCTGGGCAATGTTATTCTTCTCACCTGTGCTCATTTACACATCTGAAGGTTGTCAGGGGACCAGCAGATTCTAGATTGGGATCAACTCTAGTAAATTGTCTCTGCTTCATTTGTCTGTCATCTTGCTCCTGGTAATAGAAGCAAGCTCAATCATGCAGGACTTTTTCAAGTCTGTGGTCACGTCATGCCTGTTAACATTCCATTGGCAAAATCCTATGTCTGAACCCCAAATAAAAGAGTAGGGATATAGACTCTGCTTCTTTAGTGGAACAAACTGAAAAGTCATATAAGAATGCACATGTATATATGGAGAAGGGAAGAATACTGAAGTGGCAACCCACTCCAGTATTTTTTCCTGGAGAATTCATGGACAGAGGAACCTGGTGGACTACAGTCCATACGACTGCAGAGTCAGACACGACTGAGCAATTAACATTTACTTGCACTTACTTACTGATTTCTTATAAAAGCATATACAGGAGGATTTCTTTTTCTCCACACCCTCTCCGGCATTTGTTATTTGTAGACATTTTAATGATGGCCATTCTGACTGGTGTGAGATGTACCTCATTGTATTTTGATATGCATTTCTCTAATAATTAGCGATATTCAGCATATTTTCCATGTTCCTGTTGGCCATCCAGATATCTTCTTTGGAGAACTATCTATTTAGGTCTTCTGCACACTTTTTTTAATTTCTTTTTTATATTAAGCTGTATGAGCTGGTTTTATATTTTGGAAATTAATCCCTTGTCAGTTGCTTCATTTGCAAATATTTTCTCCCATTTCATAGGTTCATTTTATTTACAGCTTCCTTTGTTATGCAAAAGTTTTAAGTTTTATTCGGTCTCATTTGCTTACTTTTGTTTTTATTTCCAATTTTCTAAGAGACAGATCCAAAAAACATTTTTTGCTGCAATTTATGTCAAAGAGTTTTCTGCCTATGTTTTCTTTTAGGAGTTTTGTAGTATCTAGTCTTACATTTAGGCCTTTAAGCCATTTTGAGTTTATTTTTGTATATGCTATTAAAGAATGTTCCGATTTCATTCTTTTGCAAGTAGCTGTCTAGTTTTCCCAGCATCACTTATTGAAAAAGCTGTCTTTTCTTCATTGTATATTCTTGCCTCCTTTTTAGTAGATTAATTGACCATAAGAGGATAGGTTTATTTCTGGGATTTTTATCCTGTTCCACTGAACTTCTGCCTCTTTTTATGCCAGTATGATACTATTTTGATGACTGTAGCTTTGTACTATAGTCTGTAGTCAGGGAGCCTGTTTACTCCAGCTTGAGAATCTTCTTTCCCAAGATTGGTTAGGCTATTTAGGGCTTTTTGTTGCTTTCATGCAAATTTTAAAATTATTTTTTCTAGTTCTGTAAAAAGTGCCAATGATAATTTGATAGAGATTGCACTGAATCTGAAATTGCCTTGGAGAGTATGGTCATTTTGACAATACTGATTCTTCTAATCCAAGAACACTATTTTTCCATCTGTTTGTATCATATTCAATTTCTTTCATTAGTATCTTATAGCTTTGGGAGTACAGGTCTTTTGCCTTCTTAGGTAGCTTTATTCCTAGATATTTTACTTTTTGATGCAAAGGTAAATAAATGTTTTCTTAATTCCTATTTCTGATATTTCATTGGAAGGAAACTTCCTGCACTGTTGGTGGGAATGTAAATTGGAACAACCACTGTGGAGGACTGTATCAGCCAGTCAGTCAGTTTAGTCACTCAGCCGTGTCCGACTCTTTGCAACCCGATGAATCACAGCACGCCAGGCCTCCGTGTCCATCACCAACTCCCGGAGTTCATTCAAACTCATGTCCATCGAGTCGGTGACGCCATCCAGCCATCTCATTCTCTGTCATCCCCTTCTCCTCCCACCTCTAATCCCTCCTACCATCAGACTCTTTTCCAGTGAGTCAACTCATCGCATGAGGTGGAGGACTATATAGTGGTTCCTTAAAAAATTATGATGATCTTGCAATCCCACTCCAAAGCATATACCCAAAGAAAACTATAATTCAAAAAGATACATGCACCCCAATATTCACCACAGCACTATTTACAATTGCCAACACATAGAAGCAACGTAAATCTCCATTAACTGATGAATGGATAAAGAAGCGGTGCATATATACAATGGAATATTACTCAATCATAAAAAAGAAATAATGCCATTTGCAGCAACATGGATGGACTTAGAGATTATCGTATTAACTGAAATAAATCAGAGAAAGACAAATCTATATATCACTTATATGTGGAATCATTAAGAATAATGCAAATGAACTTATTTACAAAACAAACACACTCACAGACATAGGAAACAAACTTACAGTTATCAAAATGAATGGGAGGAGTAGACAGAGAAATAAATTAGGAATTTGGGAATAACAGATACACACTACTATATACAAAATAGATAAACAAGGACCTACTGTATAGTACAGGGAACTATATTCAGTATCTTATAATAACCTTTAATGGAAAATAACCTGAAAAATTAAAATTAATCTGAAAAAAATCCTTTTTCAAGAATGTTACAGACTTTATTTTTTCCAGTAGTCATGTATGGATGTGAAAGTTGGAATATAAAGAAAGAACTAAAGCTTTTGAACTGTGGTAGTGGAGAAGACTCTTGAGAGTCCCTTGGACTGCAAGGAGATCAAACCAGCCAATCCTAAAGGAAATTAGTCCTGAATATTCATTGAAAGGACTGATCCTGAAGCTGAAACCAATACTTTGGCCATTTGATGTGAAGAGCTGACTCATTTGAAAAGACCCTGATGCTGGGAAAGATTGAAGGCAGGAGGAGAAAGGGACAACAGAGAATGAGATGGTTGGATGGCATCACCAACTCAATGGAGATGAGTTTGGGTAAATTCCAGGAGTCGGTGATGGACAGGAAGGCTTGGCATGCTGCAGTCCATGAGGTCGCAGAGTTGGACACGACTGAGTGACTGAACTGAACTGATGGAATTTATCACATTAATTATTATAGGGAGATAATCCAAGCCTCAGTCCAAATCTACAGCCACTGAAATCATACTACATGATTGAGTATTATTACCCTAGTGTTGAGAATACATGTATAACTGAATAACTTTGCTGTATAAGTTTGCAGCATATGTTTGCTGTATACCTGAAACTGATACTACATTGTACATTAACTAAGCTTCAACTAAAAAATAGTTTTAAAATGATATGTAGATGGGTATGGCAAGGTATAGGGGAAGTGGTACAGAGCCTCCAGGCCCTTTCCTGGTGTACCATCCTCCCAGCACCAATCCAAAAGCTCTCTGAACCCCATATTTCAGGGATTTTTATAGAAACATCATTATATAGTTGTGATTAATGAAATAATTCATCATTCTGTGATTAAATCGACTTCCAACCTCTTTACCCTCCCCTGAAGTTAAGAAATGGAGCTGAAAGTTTCAACTCTCCAATCACAAGGTTGGTTCCCCTAGCAACCAGCTTCTATCCTTAAGGGCTTTCCAAAAATCACCTCATTAATATAAATTCAGGTGTGGCCAAAATGGGCTTGTGATGATCAACAAAAGACTATTGTTCTTATAGGAATTTCTAAGAGTTTTAAAACTTCTGTGCTAGGAACCAAGAGGAAAACCAAATGACATGGGCTTCCCAGGTGGCACTAGCGGTAAAGAACCTGGCTGCCAATGCAGGAGACATAAGAAACGTGGGTTCAATCCCTAGGTTGGTCAGATCTCCTGGAGGAGGGCATGGCAACCCATTACAGTATGCCTGCCTAGAGAACCCCATGGACTGAGAAGCCCGGTGGTGAGCCCATAGGGTCACAAAGAGTTGGACAAGACTGAAATGATTTAGTCACGTCAACCAGTACACACATGGCTGAAGTGGGCTTATTATGACCAACAAAATATTCTTTACTGCTCTTATGGGAAGTTTCACGAGTTTTAAAAGCTCTGTGCCAGGAATCAAGAGAAAAATCAAATGTATATCATTATAAATCACAAGCATACACACAAATCCTCATACACACAAACACACTCCTATTCTGTTGTCTCCTGCTCACCTGTTGCCTCTTCTTAGGATGTTTTTCCTAAAAATCTCCTGACTTACATATAGTTGCAGCTTCATTAATGTAGTAAAAAAAAAAAAGCAGAGACTAGGAGTCAGCCAATATATTAATATTCTGGATAAGTCACTAATCAACAATGTAACCAATGAGAGCTCTGGAAATAATCTCTTCAAGTTTCTTTCCAACTCTTAATCCCCAGTTCTGTGTTTAGACTGCATTCCCATCATGCCCTTTCCAAGTTCTCACAACCATCAGACATCATCTTCATTTCTTCAGCAAACATCAACTGGGTGCCTTTTGAATGTTAGGACCTACTCCAGGAATTAAGAATGCAGAGAAATATTAAGCCAATCTTCATCTTTATGGAATCACAATCTAGTGGATAAAACAGCTAAAGCAACAATGCCAATAACTATTTGTAGTATAAGTGCCTAACAATTAGCTCTTTTGATTGTAATCTAAGCACCAGACATTAAGCTTTTGATTGCCAAGGTATCCATTTCAAAGACATTCATCTCTAAAAACACGTTGCCAACTACACAACTAGATGAAAAGTCAGTCCACCCCATGCACAAAGTTCCCCTTTTGGAAACCTTGGGTGACTTAGATAAATGACCACAGGGGTAACCCTGCTTTTCCCTTCCTGCATTTTAACTCTTACTTCTGTATTTAAATTCACCAATTAACAATGAATCTGCAGAACTGTAGGCACTCCACATTTGAACCCCAAAAAAATCAGAACCTCAGATCCCTCTCTCCCTCTTTCCCTTTCTCTCTCTCTCTCTCTCTAGCTGTGATCTCCCTGTGTGATCTTGGGCATGCCCTGTACCCTCCTGGTCCTGTGAGTAATAAACTTTTTTTGAAGTCCCTGATGGTTATTGCTAAGGTGCATCTTGCAATCATACTAAGAATCAGAGGGTCTAATTCAGCCACAACATTGGCTCTGGTCTGGGAAATGTCTGTGAGGGCCCAGAGAGTGCCTCAGGCATTCCTAACTGACAACATCACCATCAATAGGCTGAGACTTACACAAAACACAAGAACTTTGATAAAGTTCTGACAGACAGCTAAGTAAGCCTGAAGGAAGGGCACATAAATCAAGTCATCTCCTTGCTCTTATACTACATACTGCTATGTCAAGATGCTAGGTGATTTGTACAACTGATAAATTTCAAGTAAGCTACCTCGGTTATCTCCAGGATTAGACTGACCCAATTTCTCTTTCAAAGATACCAAAAGGATTGTGTTACTGTTGTACGGTCACTCAGTCACGTCCAACTCTTTGCAAACCCATGGACTGCAGCATACCAGGCTTCTCTGTCTGTCACCATCTCCTGGAATTCACTCAAACTCATGTCCATTGATTTGGTGATGTCATCCAACCATCTCAACCTCTGTTGCCCCCTTCTCCTCCAGCACTCAATCTTGCCCAGCATCAGGGTCTTTTCCAATGAGTCAGTTCTTCATATCACGTGGCCAGTATTGGACCTTCAGCATCGGTCCTTCTAATGAATATTCAGGGTTGATTTCCTTTAGGATTGACCAGTTTGATGTCCTTGTTGTCCAAGGGACTCGCAAGAGTCTCCTCCAATTGTGAGCACATTTTAATTAGGAAAAGGTAGAATCTGAGCATTTCTGCTTATATTTCACTGGTGAGAATTTGGTCATGTGGCCATGCTAGCTACAAAAGAGGATAGGAAATGAGTTATCTAGCTAGCTGTCTACGTGTCTAGATAAGTGTGGGAACATGGAGTCCAAAGCCAAAAAGTAAAATAAATGGAGAATTAAATATTGAGTACAACTGTGAAGTTTCTGTCACAAAAAACTACCCTTAATTTCCCTGGAATCCAGATTTCTTGTGACTCTCATCTTATCACTCAATAAAGCTTAGCAGTTCCCTGCCATTATGGTCACTTTCCAGTCAACAGGAAATGGGAAAAGTGGGATGGCATATGCCTTCCTTTTAAGAGCATGCCCTGGACATTGCATCTAACACCTTCTCTAATATCATTGAACCTGAACCTAGCTGCAAGAGAGGCCAGGAAATGGACTCCATTAGTTGGCTGAGCATGGGCCCAATGGTAAAATTTCTATCACCACGGAAGAAAATGAACATATATTGGAAGACAATTTAATTTCTGTCAAGAAACCAACCATAAGATAAGCTGTAACTAGGTGTCTGGGGGAAAAAATCTGGTGGGTTAAAATCTGTTTTAACAGTGAAATCTGTTTTCACTCAAGAATCAAAAAGCAAGTGGTTAAGCTTCTCATATGTGTGTATCTGATTAAATGTGTGCATATAGGCATAAAAACTGTAATAAAGTCATGCTTACAAGCTACTCCACTCCTTCTTCAGATGCAAGTTCAGGTCAGTTCAGTCACTCAGTCATATCTGACTCTTTGCGACCCCATGAACCACAGCATGCCAGGCCTCCCTGTCCATCACCAACTCCCAGAGTCCACCCAAACCCATGTCCATTGTGTCAGTGATGCCATCCAACCATCTCATCCTCTGTCATCCCCTTCTCCTCCTGCCCTCAATCTTTCCCAGCATCAGGATCTTTTTAAATGAGTCAGCTCTCCACATCAGGTGGCCAAAATATTGGAGTTTCAGCTTCAACATCAGTCCCTCCACCCAGGACTGGTCTCCTTTAGGATGGACTGGTTGGATCTCCTTGCAATCCAAGGGACTCTCAAGAGGCTTCTCCAACAGCACAGTTCAAAAGCATCAATTCTTCAGCACTCAGCTTTCTTTATAGTCCAACTCTCACATCCATACATGACCACTGGAAAAACCATAGCCTTGACTAAACAGACCTTTGTTAACAAAGTAATGTCTCTGCTTTTTAATATGCTGTCTATGTTGGTCATATCTTTCCTTCCAAGGAGCAAGCGTCTTTTAATTTCATGGCTGCAATCACCATCTGCAGTGATTTTCGAGCCCAGAAAAATAAAGTCAGCTACTGTTTCCACTGTTTCCCCATCTATTTGCCATGAAGTGATGGAACCGGATGCCATGATCTTAGTTTTCTGAATGCTGAGCTTTAAGCCAACTTTTTCACTCTCCTCTTTCATTTTCATCAAGAGACTTTTTAGTTCCTCTTCACTTTCTGCCATAAAGGTGGTATCATCTGCATATCTGAGGTTATTGATATTTCTCCCAGCAATCTTGATTGGGTCCAGGTGCAAGAGTTCCCTGAAATTGCCTCCCTAGACTGCCTCCTCAATTCTTTAGAAAGGAAAGATTCTCTTCTGCTAAAAGGAAATCTAAGCTGATTTTCCTAATAAAATGGGAGTTAGAAGGGTAGGACACATAATAAAGCCAATAAGCCTAGACTTGATTAATAGGAAGAAATATTTAGAGAATTGAAGAATGAGTTGAGTGAGCCTAGGGAGATGAGAGAAGAGCAGGGAAGAAAAAGGAGATTCTAATGAATTAAAAAAAAACAGTATTAGTTGTTTTTCTATTAACATATGACTAACTAAGCCTTAGAGACTTAAAAACAACACAAATTTGTTATCTCACAGTTCCCTTGGATCAAAAATCTGGTCACAGCTTATCTGGACCTTCTGTTAAGCATCTCACAAAGTTACAGTCAATGCACTGACTGTGCTGCAGTACTCATTTGGGGCATGGTTCTTTTCCAAGCACATTCACTCATTCCATATTGCCTGAATTCAATTCCTTGTGGTTGTAGGACTGAAAAAGTACATATTTTCTTGCTAGCTGTTGGTAACTAGGGACCGTGCTCAGTGTCCAGAAGTCACCCACAGTTCTTACCTCATGTCTTATATTCAGGTCACAATATAGTCAAGTTTGCTTTCTTCCAAGCCACCACTTCTAATCTTCATCAGATTAGGTCATTCCCATCCAGGATAATCCCTTTTGATTAACTCAAAGTCAACTGATCATAACCTAATATTCCCTTGACTCACCTATACTCAAGTGTATCCCAGATAATAAGCCAAGCAAGGTGCCTTCCAGGCTCTCTTCCCAGGATGCCTGCCATGCTAATGGGACATACATATGTCACGAACCATAAGATACAAAGGAAAGGAAAGGAGGGAACTTAGAATCTGAGTTGATTGTTGATTTTAAAGAAAAAGAAAGGGAGGCCATAGCATACTAAATTAGAGATTGCTTAACAGGAAACTCGAGTAATACAGAAGCTTAGGAGTTTCAAACACATTTTAATGAAAGAAACTGAGTCACTGAGAGTTGCCATCATCTCCTTTCTCACAGCAATAACTTTTATTTCATCAGAATGGCATCTTTAACAAACATTTTTTGACATATTGTTTCACTGGTTTACCGTGTGTCACTATCTTAATATTCATGGCTCAGTGGTAAAGAATCCACCTGCAATGAGGCGACTTGGGCTTGATCCTTGGGTTGGTAAAATTCCCTGGAGAAGGAAATGGCAATCCACTCCATATCCTTGCCTGGGAAATCCCATGGACAGAGGAGTCTAGGAGGACTACAGTCCATAGGATCTCAAGAGTCAGACATGACTTAGCAACTAAACCACCACCACCACCACCACACCTCAAGAGCTTCTCCAGAGGATAATATATGAAAGCAGCAGGTTGCCTATGAAATCCTAGAATTGTTCATCTAAATGCCTATGTACTCTTTATCTGGCTCTGAACTATATTAGCTCTGAAAATTTGGTGTGATGCCATATTCAAATTTTGTCACTAGAAATTAATAACACCATATGGTATCACAACACAATGTAATAAAACATAACAAAGAGTCCCCACAAGAAAAACTATGCTTACAGAAGATGCCATTCTTCCACAAACTAAAAGATATCTATGGTGATTTGTCCTTGGGGAAAAGACTAACTTTTGGATGATTGAATTTGGTATTAAAATAAGAAGTTATTAAGAACAGGATACATATCCCTCCACTTAGAAGCTCTGGGACTCTGGAAAATCACTTAACCTTTTACAGATTCCATTCTCTTACCTATGGAATGAAGGAAATAATAGAATCTACCAAGTAGAGCTGTTGTGAAGGTTAAATGAACAATGTGTATAATGTATGTAGTTCAGTTCAGTTCAGTCGCTCAGTCGTGTCTGACTCTTTGCGACCCCATGAATCACAGCACGCCAGGCCTCCCTGTCCATCACCAACACCTGGAGTTCACTCAAACTCATGTCCATCGAGTCAGTCATGCCATCCAGCCATCTCATTCTCTGTGGTCCCCTTCTCCTTAGCTACATACAAAATAGCTCAACAAATGTTAGCTATTTTTATTTAATGTATAAGCACTAAGCATTCATGTCTCTCTGTATGTAGCAACTAGACTCTTCAGAAAGACCCAGATACAAAATTAGGAAAAAGTCCACCCAAGTTCCTTCCTAAATAACAATAATATTTCTAGCTGCTGGAGGAAAATATTGCATATAATCCTGCTCAAGTCTTTTATTAGATTCTTGCTTGACTATTAGGGCCACTTCTGAATTTGGTATTTAGAATACTGACTAAATTTATTCTTTACAGAACTCAGCAACATTCCATTCTCCATGACTACATGTCTTCAGCATCCATTATCTATAATTTTCTTTTTCTGTCTTCCTAGAAGTGTTCTTGGAGAAGGCAATGGCAAGCCACTCCAGTACTATTGCCTAGAAAATCCCATGGATGGAGGAGCCTGGTAGGTTGCAGTCCATGGGGTCACTAAGGGTTGGACACGACTGAGCGACTTCACTTTCACTTTTCACTTTCCCACATTGGAGAAGGAAATGGCAACCCACTCCAGTGTTCTTGCCTGAAGAATCCCAGGGACGGGGGAGCCTGGTGGGCTGCCGTCTATGGGGTCACACAGAGTCAGACACGACTAAAGTGACTTAGCAGCAGCAGCAAAAGTGTTCTTATTGGCAATGGTTACTAGCTGGGCCTTCTTTTCTCTATAATTACTTTTTTAGCAAAATATTCTTATTTTGCTTACAAGTTATTCTCCCTATGTGCAGTCAGAGTTCTTTCAACTATTGACACTCTTCTTGCCCTAACCCAGGCCGGCCACCCAGTATGCCCGCTTGCTAATTATTTTGTTAGGCCCACTATTTCAAGGAAATCTTTCTTTCCTGCACTATATATGGACTTAGATCATGAGTGTTAGATAAACAAGGCATAATGAAGACACTTAAGAGGCAGAAGAAAATAACAGAGCTTCTTTTAAGTGAATTAATGTCATAAATTTAAGGTAAACATATTTTTAGAGATTATTCCAGGTGCAGACCAGAAACAGAATTTTGATAAATCTTTCTTAATTTCCTGCATTATGCCAAACACCCAAATAAGTGCTGAGAGCCCAACTGTAAACAAGATAAATGTGGTCTCTGCCCTCACAGAGCTTGGAGTACAGGGGAGAAGCAGAAAAGACAAATGCCAAATAATTACAGTATAATGATGGATGAAGGCAGGGGTGAGGTAAGTACTAGGAGTTACCAGAGTGAGACAGAGAAAATCATCTATACAAAAAATAATCACAACTTCTGTCCTCCCAAAATTCATACTGAAGCCCTAATCCCCAAAGGGATGTGTTTGGAGGTGGAGAACTGGGAGGTAATCAGGTTTACACGAGGTTATGAGAGTGGGCCCCCAAGTTCAGATCAGTGTCTGTACAAGAAGAGGAAGAGACCAGAGCTCACTTTCTCTTCAGCCTGATGAGGTTACAGTGAGAAGGTGACTGACTATCTAGAGGACAGGAAGAGGGCCCTCACCAAGCCAAACCTGCCAGCACCTTGATCTTGAACTTCTCAGCCTCCAGGTCTATTGTTTTTAAATTCACTTTTAAATAGAATACATTTTATTTTACTTTATAAAACATCAGTCTATGATGGATTGTTAATAGAAGTACCAGCTCTTCACCACAGATGACTTAAGAAACCACGTGCAGCAGACTACATTTTCCATTGTCTTCTTGTGTCGAGGCAGAGTCTTGGGACTAAGCCCCCACGCCCCCACCCTCTCAATGGTGTGTGAGAAGGGATGTTAAGGGATGTGCACCACCTCTGCACCAACATCGGAATGAGGTGTTGTGCCTTCTCCACTCTACTCCTCCTTTCATCAGCTTCACACAGATGATGCCAAAGTCTGAAGGGCAGTAAAGCTATAAACAAGAGGCTAATTCCTCAATCATCATAGGAAAGCTGCTCATTGACCAAAACCACCTGTATTATGTATTATGGGTTGAATTATACTGAAGACATAACTCCCGATATCTCAGAATATGGCCTTATTTGGAAATAGTGTTTTCAGAGAAGTAAACAATTTTAAATGAGGTCATCAGAGTGAGGCCTAATTCAATATGATGGTGTCCTTAAAAAAGGAAGAAATGGTCACAGAGACACACACACAGAGGACAGACACTGTGAAGAGACACCCAGGAAGAAAACAGCCACATAATTGGAGTGATGCATCTACAAGTCAAGGAACACAAAGGATTACTAGCAAATAGCAGAGGCTAGAAAAGACAAAGAATTCTCCCTGAGAGTCATCAGAAAGAATATCTGACATCTTGATTTCAGATTTCTAGGCTCCAAACCTGTGAGAAGATAATTTTCTGTTGTTTTAAGCAATCCTGCTTTTGATACTTTATTATATCGGCCCTAGGAAGTTAATTGGAGAAGGCAATGACAAGCCACTCCAGTACTCTTGCCTAGAAAATCCCATGGATGGAGGAGCCTGGTAGGCTGCAGTCCGTGGGGTCGCTAAGGGTTGGACACAACTGAGCGACTTCACTTTCACTTTTCACTTTCACACATTGGAGAAGGAAATGGCAACCCACTCCAGTGTTCTTGCCTGGAGAATCCCAGGGATGGCGGAGCCTGGTGGGCTGCCGTCTATGGGGTCACACAGAGTCAGACACGGCTGAAGTGACCTAGCAGCAGCAGCAGCAGGAAGTTAATATAATGAATAAGAAATAAACTGTGTAAAACCACTGAAATTAGGAAGCTAAATTAGTTAGCATCACTCTAACTAATGCGGAGGTTTCCCTGGTGGCTCAGGGGTAAAGAATCTTCCTGCAATGCAAGAGATGTGGGTTTGATCCTTGGGTTGAAAAAATCCCCTGGAGAAGCAAATGGCATCCCACTCCAGTATTCTTGCCTGGAAAATCCCATGGATGGAGGAGCCTGGTGGGCTGTAGCCAGCCCATGGCATCTGCAGAAGAGTCAGACACTATGACTAACCAACAACTAATGCAGAGAATGTATTTTGAGCAAGTGCAGTGTAGACTATGTTGTCAAAGACATTACCTCTGCAGTCAGGCATTTAACGGAGATCTGAGAAATGAGTAGGAATCATCCAACAAAAGGAGAGAGAGGGTGTTGGGACAGGGCAAAGAGTTGATCATGGCAATAAAGCAGAAGGAATAATACCTAAGACAGTCCTGAGACAGAAGAGAATATGGTGGGTACAGAAACTAAAGAAAAAAAGCCCAGTGTATCCAGAGCATGGAGAGTGGGATGATAGAGGCAAGCAGGTAGGTAGGTTGGTAGACAGGGATCAGAGCCTCTAGTTGAGAACTTGAGCCAGATGGGTGTTTGTTATTAGCTTTAGGGAGGAAAATAGGGTTCACAGACATTCATGGAAAAGGGGAATTGTTTACTGTTTCTGATCTAGTCAAAAAGTTACTTCACATATACTAGTCAGGATTGATTAACAGCTTTCTGTCCCTGCTACTGACCAAGTCTAGAGGAACCTGGAGGAAAGAAAAGAGATGCTGCTGAAAACACAGAGCCATACAAAAGCAGCCTTGAGCAGCCAATGCTTTGAAAGAATATTGAAGAAAGGCAATTAAAAAAAAAAAACAACTGTGGTTAGAAGATGTCTTAGTTTGTTCAGGTTGCTATAAAATAATACCACAGACTGAATGACTTACAAGCCACAGAAATTCATTTCTCAGTTCTGGAGGTTGGAAGTCCCAGACCAAGATAGTCAGATTCTGGTGAGAACTTTCTTCATAGTTTGCAGACTTCTTACTGCATCATCACATCATGGAAAGAGGGTAAGAGAGCACTTTGGAGTCCCTTCTATATGGGCACTATCTCATTCAGGAAGGCTCTGTCCTCATGCTCTAAGATCAACTCCAAAGGCCCCACTCCTTATACAATTACCTTGGAGGTTAGGATTTCAATTCACAGATTTGGGGTAACAGAAACATTCAGACCATAGCAGAATTTAAGCACCAAACAATTATAGAAACAGAAAATGAGAAGGCCCAGAGTGGTGGTATAATTCCATCTAATTTGGAAGAGAACCAGAGGAGCTAATGGCATAAGTCCTGGAGTCCCAAGGCCCAAGAATCAGAGCTCTGTTGTCTAAGGGTAAGAAAATTATGGACTTCCCAGCTCAAAGAGAGAGAGACTTCACCCTTCCTCACTTTTGTATTCCACTCAGGTCACCAACAGATTGGATGATTCTCATCCACGTTTGTGTGGGTGGCCTGTCTTCTGAATCAAATGCTGATCTCTTCTGGAAACAACTTACTGAAACACTGAGAAATGAGGTATTACCAGCTATCTGGGAACATTTTAGCCCAGTCAAGCTGACACATAACATTGCCCATCACACCCAATGAAACATGGATGACTTTTCCATGACTAACTGGGATGTGGATCAATGGAGACTAAAGAAAGGGACAATCCCAGAGTCTTTCCCTTGGCAATGTAAAGCTAAGGGCAGCACTAGCTCTTAGGGAGGAGCCAGGATGTTCTACCTAATTATTATTTATAATGCATTTAAAATGTAATGTGGTTTGTTCCTACATGTTTAGTAAAAAAAAAAAAAAAACTGTACATAGTTCTCATTTGCTAGTTGGGAATTCATTAGCAACCCCTTACATCAGTTCAGTTCAGTTCAGTCGCTCAGTCGTGTCCGACTCTCCGCGACCCCATGAATTACAGCACGCCAGGCCTCCGTGTCCATCACCAACTCCCGGAGTTCACTCAAACTCATGTCCACAGAGTTGGTGATGCCATCCAGCCATCTCATTCTCCATCGTCCCCTTCTCCTCCCGCCCCCAACGTTTCCCAGCATCAGAATCTTTTCCAGTGAGTCAACTCATCGCATGAGGTGGCCAAAGTATTGCAGTTTCAGCTTCAGCATCAGTCCTTCCAATGAACACCCAGGATTGATCTCCTTTAGAATGGACTGGTTGTATCTCCTTGCAGAATAAGGGACTCTCAAGAGTCTTCTCCAACACCACAGTTCAAAAGCATCGATTCTTCGGCGATCAGCCTTCTTCACAGTCCAACTCTCACATCCATACATGACCACGGGAAAAACCATAGCCTTGACTAGACGGACCTTGGTTGGCAAAGTAATGTCTCTGCTTTTTAATATACTATCAAGGTTGGTCATAACTTTCCTTCCAAGGAGCAAGCGTCTTTTAATTTCATGGCTGCAATCAGCATCTGCAGTGATTTTGGAGCGCAAAAAAATAAAGTCTGACACTGTTTCTACTGTTTTTCCATCTATTTCCCGTGAAGTGATGGGACCAGATGCCATGATCTTTGTTTTCTGAATGTTGAGCTTCAAGCCAACCTTTTCACTCTCCTCTTTCACTTTCATCAAGAGGCTTTTGAGTTCCTCTTCACTTTCTGCCATAAGGGTGGTGTCATCTGCATATCTGAGGTTATTGATATTTCTCCCAGCAATCTTGATTCCAGCTTGTGCTTCTTCCAGCCCAGCATTCCTCATGATGTACTCTGCATGTAAGTTAAATAAGCAAGGTGACAATATACAACCTTGATGTACTCCTTTTCCTATTTGGAACCAGTCTGTTGTTCCATGTCCAGTTCTAACAGTTGCTTCCTGACCTGCATACAGGTTTCTCAAGAGGCAGGTCAGGTGGTCTGGTATTCCCATCTCTTTCAGAATGTTCCACAGTTTATTGTGATCGACACAGTCAAAGGCTTTGGCATAGTCAATGAAGCAGAAATAGATGTTTTTCTGGAACTCTCTTGCTTTCTCCATGATCCAGTGGATGTTGGCAACTTGATCTCTGGTGCCTCTGCCTTTTCTAAAACCCAAGGTAAGAGAAACCCATATAAGACGGTAGGTATTGCTAGGGGGCATCAGAGGGCAGACACACTGAAATCATAATCACGGAAAACTAGTCGATCTGATCACATGGACCACAGCCGAATGTGGTCCACTGGAGAAGGGAATGGCAAACCACTTCAGTATACTTGCCTTGAGAACCCCATGAACAGTAACAAAGGGCAAAATGATAGGATACTGAATGAGGAATTCCCCAGGTCGGTAGGTGACCAGTATGCTACTGGAGCTCAGTGGAGAAATAACTAGAAGGAATAAAGGGATGGAGCAAAAGCAAAACCAATACCCAGCTGTGGATGTGACCAGTGATAGAAGCAAGGTCTGATGCTGTAAAGAGCAATATTGCATAGGAACCTGGAATGTTAGGTCCATGAATCAAGGCAAATTGGAAGTGGTCAAACGGGAGATGGCAAGAGTGAACGTCGACATTCTAGGAATCAGTGAATTAAAATGGACTGGAATGGGTGAATTTAACTCGGATGACCATTATATCTACTACTGTGGGCAGGAAACCCTTAGAAGAAATGGAGTAGCCATCATGGTCAACAAAAGAGTCCGAAATGCAGTACTTGAATGCAATCTTAAAAACGACAGAATGATTTCTGTTCATTTCCAAGGCAAACCATTCAATATTACAGTAATCCAGGCCTATGCCCCAACCAGTAATGCTGAAGAAGCCGAAGTTAATCGGTTCTATGAAGACCTACAAGACCTTTTAGAACTAACACCCAAAAAAGATGTCCTTTTCATTATAGGGGACTGGAATGCAAAAGTAGGAAGTCAAGAAACACCTGGAGTAACTGGCAAATTTGGCCTTGGAGCACGGAATGAAGCAGGGCAAAGGCTAATAGAGTTTTGTCAAGAGAATGCACTGGTCATAGCAAACACCCTCTTCCAACAACACAAGAGAAGACTCTACATATGGACATCACCAGATGGTCAACACCGAAATCAGATTGATTATATTCTTTGCAACCAAAGATGGAGAAGCTCTATACAGTTAGCAAAAACAAGACCAGGAGCTGATGGTGGCTCAGATCATTAACTCCTTATTGCCAAATTCAGACTTAAATTGAAGAAAGTGGGGAAAACCACTAGACCATTCAGATATGACCTCAATCAAATCCCTTATGATTATACAGTGGAAGTGAGAAATAGATTTAAGGGACTAGATCTGATAGATAGAGTGCCTGATGAACTCTGGACGGAGGTTCGTGACATTGTACAGGAGACAGGGACCAAGACCATCCCCATGGAAAAGAAATGCAGAAGAGTGAAATGGCTGTCTGAGGAGACCTTACAAATAGCTGTGAAAAGAAGAGAAGCGAAAAGCAAAGGAGAAAAGGAAAGATATAAGCATCTGAATGCAGAGTTCCAAAGAATAGCAAGGAGAGATAAGAAAGACTTCCTCAGTGATCAATGCAAAGAAATAGAGGAAAACAACAGGATAGGAAGAACAAGAGACCTCTTCAAGAAAATTAGAGATTCCAAGGGAACATTTCATGCAAAGATGGGCTCGATAAAGGACAGAAATGGTATGGACCTAACAGAAGCAGAAGATATTAAGAAGAGGTGGCAGGAATACACAGAAGAACTGTACAAAAAAGATCTTCACGACCAAGATAGTCATGATAACGTGATCACTGACCTAGAGCCAGACATCTTGGAATGTGAAGTCAAGTGGGCCTTAGAAAGCATCACTACTAACAAAGCTAGTGGAGGTGATGGAATTCCAGTTGAGCTATTTCAAGTCTTGAAAGATGATGCTGTGAAAGTGCTGCACTCAATATGCCAGCAGATTTGGAAAACTCAGCGCTGGCCACAGGACTGGAAGAGGTCAGTCTTCATTCCAATCCCAAAGAAAGGCAATGCCAAAGAATGCTCAAACTACCGCACAATTGCACTCATCTCACACGCTAGTAAAGTCATGCTCAAAATTCTCCAAGCCAGGCTTCAGCAGTATGTAAACCCCTTACATAACTTTATATAAAGTTTCTAGTGAAAGAACTTCCTCAGTGTTAAATAAAACAATAATAATAGTAATAACAATATCCAGATGATGTTGACTCCATTAATAATTGCATTCAAAATGTTCAAATCCAGTGTGGGTAAAACAGGTATACAATTCTTCCTAATCCACTTATTAAAGTGGTATAAAATGCTCCAAAATATACATTCATGTCTGGATATGCTACATGCTACAACAGAATAGTTATATTGTATTAACGTTAGCCCTTAGCACACAATCCACTTTGCACTACTTTATGACTCCATTTGCATGTCTGTTTTTTTTTCCCTCTACCAATGAGTTAAGTTTTCAAAACTAATATCCCAAAGGCCAAGTCTCATGTAAAGGAATCAGTCATTATTTTCATGCATAGAGAACAAACTTTCCTTTCCCCCTGAGTGTTGGCATAACACTTTCCCCCACACTCCCACCTCAAAATGCTCATGCCAAAAATGTTGATCTCACATATGACAGACATTTGCTATAATAAGTGAAACAAACAGAAGAGGTTATTGTGTTTTGAAATTTGGGAATCTGGAACTTCTAAATTCTGCCTCAGAAAATCAGCAAAGCAAGCTGTGCGTTTGAATTCCTTAGATGGGGACCACCT
Organism: Moschus berezovskii; assembly: GCF_049115385.1. NCBI lineage: Eukaryota > Metazoa > Chordata > Mammalia > Artiodactyla > Moschidae > Moschus > Moschus berezovskii. The sequence continues at coordinate 45,704,917 of NC_142464.1, read as the reverse complement.
GTTCTCGGTGAACTCCAACTGATGAATCTGTTCCCGTGAAACTTATTTATTGTGCCCTTGTAATGTACATACACCCTGGGAATTTCACAGATGTTTGTGGAATAAAGGAAGAAAGGCAGGTATGGAAGGAAGGAGAAAGGGAGGGTAGAAAGACAGGGAGACAAGCTATCAAGAAGCAGGCAGGAATGGAAAAAGAAATGACACATATATAAGGAAAACAGTGCATGCTGAACTAGGACACTGCTGTTGAATCTTCTGTTTCTGATAGCAGGAGGAGATGAGTTTGAAGCAACAAGGTTAAGACTGCAGAGAATGTAATCAACAAAAAATGCAAACTTTTCTTCCCTTTCAATGTCACTCCAATGTCAAACAACATACTGGTCTCTGAATTTCACTTGGATGTGGGTACTAGGTAATATTAATAAAAGTAGCTTGCAGTTTTCTGGAGACAGAAATAAACTCATCCATATCCTAATATCTGCCTCAGCTTTTCCTCTACTTGGGTGTTGTCTCCCCAAATCTCCACCTGCCTGCCTCCTTGCCATTTAGGTTTTTATCAAATGCAATTCCCTTGACGAGAACGTCTTTAACCAGCCACTAGTAAAATAAATAGCCCTTCTAACTGACTGTCATTATAGCACTCAACACTAGCTAATATTTTTGTTTGTTTAGCATCTGTCTACCACTGCTAGAATTTAAGCCTCCTGGGAATAGGAATTGGAGCCTTAAGGTCTAGTTCTCTGCTTATCCCCAGTACCTGTAAGAATGCTGCAACAAAGAAGTCTTGTTGAAGTAATCAATTTCTGTTACTTCATTTTTTTTTTTTTAAATAAGGGTGAAAATATCTGTGGCATGGAACAACAGATTGGTTCCAAATAGGTAAAGGAGTACATCAAGGCTGTACATTGTCACCCTGCTTATTTAACTTAGATGCAGAGTACATCATGAGAAACGCTGGACTGGATGAAGCACAAGCTGGAATCAAGATTGCTGGGAGAAATATCAATAACCTCAGATATGCAGATGACACCACCCTTAGGCAGAAAGTGAAGAAGAACTAAAGAGTGTCTTGATGAAAGTGAAAGAGGAGAGTAAAAATGTTGGCTTAAAACTCAACATTCAGAAAACTAAGTTCATGGCATCTGGTCCTGTCACTTCATGGCAAATAGATGGGGAAACAGTGGCTGATTTTATTTGGGGGGGGACTCCAAAATCACTGCAGATGGTGACTGAAGCCATGAAATTAAAAGACGCTTACTCCTTGGAAGGAAAGTTATGACCAATCTAGACAGCATATTAAAAAGCAGAGACATTACTTTGCAAACAAAGGTGTATCTCGTCAAGGCTATGGTTTCTCCAGTGGTCATGTATGGATGTGAGACTTGGACTGTGAAGAAAGCTGAGCACCGAAGAATTGATGATTTTGAACTGTGGTGTTGGAGAAGACTCTTGAGAGTCCCTTGGACTGCAAGGAGATCCAACCGGTTCATCCTAAAGGAGATCAGTCCTATTGGAGGGACTGATGTTGAGCTGAAACTCCAATACTTTGGCCATCTGATGCGGAGAGCTGACTCATTTGAAGAGACCCTGATGCTGGGAAAGATTGAGGGCAGGAGGAGAAGGGGACGACAGAGGATGAGATGGTTGGATGGCATCACCAACTCAATGGACATGAGTTTGAGTAAACTCCAGGAGCTGGTGATGGACAGGAAAGCCTGGCATGCTGCAGTCCATGGGATCACAAAAAGTAGGACACGACTGAGCAACAGAACTGAACTGAACTGATGACATAGATTCCCACCATCTTTACTCAACTAATATCCACTTTGGAGTAAAAAAATAGTCTTTGTAATGTATTGACTTCCAGATTATTAGTTTTGTTTTCCCACAGATCACTCATCCCTGTTAACTTTCTAAATGGCTGAACATTGACTTTATATAGTAACTTAAATCATTTATGGTGCTTGATTGATTCTTTAAATACGTAAAGAATGTGTATGCATGCATGCTTTTCTTTATTAAAAAAAAATTTCACAAATTTAAGACTTCAAAACAGAATCTTGATAATCCAGTAGATTTTTCAGAGTAATTCAATCAATAGCAGAAGTATTTCACCACGTAGAGACAAAAAGACAAAAAAAATAGATGTTTACCAAACAGGTAAATGCCACATTGGGGAATAAGTTAAACTTAGATTTGAAAATTCTCAGAAATCCATGAATTATACAGATTTTATGCAACTGCTTTTTCTATCATTCAATAGTTTCCATGGCAACTCTGGCATTAAATTGTGTATATGCTACCTTGAAGACACAAAGCATCATTCTCTCTATTTAAAGTGAAGTACTATGTTATTTTTCAGTGTTATGTTCTGTTTAGAGAAAAAAAATATACTGCCACTGTACACAACGCTGTTGTGTTAGCTTCACATTGTTTGGCTTAATGTAGATTTGAATTCTCTTTTGTTAAAGTTTTCAAGTTGTTAAAAAGAAATAGGGCAAGTTAACAATAAAATTAAGATATTTTCCTTTCTGGTGAGAAGGAAAATTTTAAAACAGTGGGAGAAGTAAAAATATGGGAGACAAATTTAAAACTGTACTCGTAAGATCGGATTGAAAATGAGGCTACGCATTTGTAAGAACAGAAGCCAGGCCATTCCCATTACAAGATGATTTCTGGGAACCAAGGAATATTTTGTTTCTTGATCTGGGTGCTAATTTCACAGATATGGTCAGTTTATGATATTTATTGAGTAGTACACTTAGGGCATGTGCACTTTTCCGAATGTGTACTGTACTAAAATTTAAAACCCTTTAGAAGTCGGTCTGTTCCAAAAGCTGTTTGTCTTATCTGCTGTGCAGTCAAATCTTTTCTTTAAAAAACCAAATAGCGAACATTTTAGGCTTTATGAGACACCATTTCTATCTTTTGGGTTAAAGGGTTTGGTTGGTTGGTTGGTTGGCTTTTTATAACTCTTTAAAATGAAAAATCATTCTTCACTTGAGAGTTGTACAAAAACAGGTCACAGGCAACTTATGAAGTCAGGAGAATTTGGGATCACCAAGGGAATGAATGCAAATAGAGAGGAAATAGGACCACAGATTGAACCCCAGGGTCTCCAACATTAAGTTACACCTATTAAACCTATTATTATGATAAATTACATCACTAGATTTCCTAACATTAAGCCTTTTCATTTCTGACTTAGTCATGTTATATTATTCTTTAATGTGCTACCAAGTTTTCTTTGCTAATGCCCTTTTTTTTTAGTATTTTTCATTTTTATTTGTAAAGTAAGATAGTTTTAGTTTCCTTTTCTGTAAAATTTTTCTTAATCTTTGTTATCAATGTTTTACTTACATCACAAGAATTGATCTGGAAGTTTTTTCTTCTCTCTAGAATATATAAAATAGCAATAAAAGTATCTGCAATTGAAAGTTTTCATAGAAGTTTTCTACAAATCTGTCTAGGCCAAAGGCTTTGTAAATCTTTTTGATAACAGCAATAATTTAACATAGCATTTACTCTTTGCCAGACCTTGTTCTAAGAACAAAGTCATTTAATCTTCACAACAACCTAATGAGATAAGTATGATTATCATCACTATCATCATCATCTTCATTTTACATCTGAGGAAACTGAAGCAAGACAGGTTAAACGGGGATGGCAGGTGGACTTTTTTCTCCTGGGTACTTTTGTCATAATTGGCATATCTCATATGTTTAAATCATATTTTCTGAGAAAATTATTCAAGTTTTAAAATTTAATTTTATAGTTACACAAACTACCCTCTTATGTTTTAATTTGCTCTTTTTGTTTCATTTTCCCATTTCTTACATATGTACTTTTTTCCTTTTCTCTTAATTAGATTCTCTTCATTTATCGATTTTTTTCAAATCACTGGTTTTTTTGTTGTTATGTTCTCTAACTCCTTCCCAGTCTGCCTTTTTCTTTGTGAATTCTTTCCTTTGACTTTCTTTTGGTTTATTTTGTTCCTTTTTTATCTTTTGTGTCATGTTTTTATGGTTTCTTTTTATTGCTCTAAGTATTTAAGGAGATAAATTTTCTTCTGAGCGTTGCTCAGGATTCTGATATGCAGTATTCTCACTATTTTCAATAAATTCCACACTTTCTGCTCAATTCTTCTTTTTCCTAAAGAGTCCTTTAATATAGCTTTAAATTACTTTTTCAAAGTGGAAAATCTTTTTCATTTTGTGCTTTTGTCATTAATTTCTAGTTTTACTGCATTGTGATAGTTGTCCATGGTCTGTCTTCATTTTGGAATCATGACCTAATATATAGTCAATTTTATGACAGTTTCAAAGATATTTGAAAAAATATATATCCTCTATGATCAGGATACAGAGTTTGATATATATCCTACCCGAAGTACCTTACTGATTATAATGTATAGGTTACTTACCTATACCTATTTCAGTCCCACTGATCTTACACTGAAGAGATGATTGAAAGCTTTCTACAGCAGTGTGTTTTTGCCTATTGTTTAATAATTGCCTCTATTTTCTCCTTTATGAAGTTACTAGATAAAAAGATAATTATGACAATTACATCTTTGTTGTAAATTGTATCCTTCAACACTATATAACTGTTTTAAATACAAATTGAATGATTTTTGTCTACTTTAAAACTTTGGAACTAAATATTTTGGACTGCAATCCTTGATTTTTATTTTTGGCTTTCATTTATATACATGTTTACCCTTTTATTTTTAACATTTCATTTTAATTTGTGTTAAGTATATCTTTTAGATTCAGCACAGAATTGGCTTTTGCTCAGTGTCCAATCTAAAGATTTTTTTTGTTTCAATGGATGAATTAAGCCCATTCATAATTATTGCAAAAAAACATAGTTTTTGGTTTAGTTTTGCCATATTATAGGAGGAAGGTTGGATGGGGAACAGATAGATGCTCTCACTACATGATCTCGTTCATTTTCTTTTTATAGTTCTGATATTTTGGAAGGCTTCAATTTTGTTTCAGTGGTTACCCTTAGTCAGTGTTGAGAATTCCTAATATCACCCCAGTTTCAATGATTACACAGGAGACTCACAGCATAACTCATGGAGTTGCACTCAAGCTATGATCTATTACAGTGAAAGATCAGTAAACAAGATCAGTAAAGAGCTAAAGCACACAAGACACAGTCTTGAGAAAACCAGACACAACCTTAAAAGAATCCTCTTCCAGATACATCACATAAGACATGCTCAGTTCCCCCAGACACAGGTCATGAGGTCACATGTGAAATTCTGTCTACTAGGAAAGCTAACTAGAGACTCAATTCTCAAGAATTTTATTGAGAGTGAGTCATGCAAGCACTCTATTTAGCATGCAGCAAAATTCTAGACTCCCAGAAGGAAAGCAGGTGTTTAGCGAAACCATAATGCTTGCACAAACAGTATAGGCACAGTAAACCACTTTTATGGTCTGAAAGGAAGGAACCCTCCTGAAATCCAAGTTCCTAGGCACCAACCAAAGACTAGTCATCTGGAGAGGCTTTTAAAGGACACAGCCTCAGTTCTTATTGAACCATTTTTGTAGCTATATTTTTACATTGTCAGAACACATAGTATTAATATGCCACACTGACAACTTTATCTTACCTATGATTCTGTCCTAGAACTGTAGTTAAATGTATTCACTGCTCACTAATTATTTTGCTGAAATTTCCTCTACCATCTCTTAGTAGATTGGAGTTAGTCCACTAGTATATTCTCCTAAGAATGGCTCATGTGAACAATATACCCTTACCTTTTGCATGTTCAATACTATATCCTTGGATGACAACTTGAATAAATATAAAATTCTTGACACATATTTTTCCTCAAATAAGTTATAAATGTTCTATTATCATCTGAAATTCAATATTGCGTGGAAAAGCCTGATAACTGCCTGATTTTCTCTCCCTTACAGGTGACATAATCTTTTCATCTGTTTGTCCAATACATGCTGTCTTTATAATTTAACGGCCTAATTTACCATATTCTGGGTCATTTTTCCATGGAATATGATGTATCCCTTTGCTATGAGCTCAATGTTTGTGCGCTCATTCACTCAATCGTATCCGACTCTGTGCAACCCTATGGACTGTAGCCCACCAGGCTCTTCTGTCCATGGGATTTCCCAGGCAAGAACACTGCTGTAAGTTGCCATTTACTTCTCCATCAATGTTTGTACTCCCACCCCAAATTCACTGGTTAACCCTCAATGTGATGGTATTAGGAAGAAGGATTTTTGGAAGGTAATTAAATCATGATAGCTCCACCGAATCATGGGATTAGTATCTTCATAAAAGGAACCCCAGAAAGTTCTCTCTGCTCTCCACCGTGTGAGAATACTATGAGAAGAAAGCCACCTTCAAACCAGGAAGATGTCAGATCAGCCAACACCTTGATTTTGAGGTTCCTAGCCTCCAGAACCAAGAGAAATGTTGCTTAAGCCACTTAGTCTGTGATAATTTGTTATAGCAGCCAAAGCTTACTAAAATGCTTTTCAATATGTAACTTAGATTTTATTTTTTTTAGGAGAGATTTTATAAATTATATTTTTATATAATTGCTCTATTATACCACATTTGATTTCCCCTACCTCACCCTGCCATTTTGGAAAATCCAATTATAAATATACTGTCTTTATTCTAAAATGAAAGTGTTAGTTGCTCAGTTGTGTCTGACTCTTTGTGACCCCATGGACTGTAGTCTGCCAGGCTCCTCTGTCCATGGAATTCTCCAGGCAAGAATACTGGAGTAGGTTGCCATTCCCTTCTCCAGAGGAACTTCCCAATCCAGGGGAAAAAAATTGCTTTTTCTCTCTAATCATTGTATCTCCTTATTTGTACTTCATTTTCTTATTTTTCCTCATTTCTTTCTTCTATGTCCCTTACTGTTCTTTCTAACATATCTGTTCTCTGTTTTATGTTTTGAAATTTAGTCTTCACTTCTAAATTATTTTCTTTTTCTTCTTTCTCTTTTCTGAAAACTACCACTTTTATGCTTCAACTCCTGCAATAATCTAGCTGATACTTCTTATTGACTGTTCAGATTTTCTGTGGTTTATTATATTTCTGATATATATATATATGATATTACTTGAGAGTTGTAATTGCTACATTAAAGTTTTTAATTCACACTGAAATGTATTATTTTTATTTTTATTTGCTTCATGTAATATTTTCCAATGAGATTTCTTTCTATGTAGGGGATTTTGGTGCTCTTTTGTACATTTTTCTTATTGTTTTTGTGTTTGGATACTGTCTTTAATTCATTTTTGTTACGCATGTTTAAATGAGTTGAATTTTCCTAGACCAGTTATTAATAAGAGACCCTGTGAATAGTTTTCTAGGTTTCTTCATTCAAAAGTTCTCTCTGGTATTGATAAAATAGTAGACTAATTAAAATATAATCCCCAGCTCCTTTGCCACTTAACACCTAGTCTGGTTCAGAAGAGCTTCTACCCCCAACTCTAATTTCCCCTGGATCCTTTGCTTAACACTGATACCAAGGGGATATACCTCTTGATTTCCAAACTGTTCACTCTCTTTTGGAACATGGAGTTTTCTAAGGCATGTCAGTGACCTCTTGACTTCCTCAGATACTTTCTGTAACTTCTTTACCAAACTTGGTTAGTAATTACACCCTGTTCTGTCCAGTTCACAGCACTACCCATTCAGACATGGGTCTGCTCCTTCTGGGAGTAAATGTTTGCTTCTGATTTCTAATATCCACCACTGCTAATCCTTTCTATGTTCCCAAATTCTTCATCCTATCTTCAGCACCCAAAGCCCCATCATTCCCATAAAGCTGATGCTGATTTCATTTGCCTGGGTACAGTTAAAGGTAACCTAGAGTTTGTGACGGAGAGGGCAATGGCAAGCCACTCCAGTACTCTTGCCTAGAAAATCCCATGGATGGAGGAGCCTGGTAGGCTGCAGTCCGTGGGGTCGCTAAGGGTCGAACACGACTGAAGTGACTTAGCAGCAGCAGCAGCAGAGTTTGTGAATCTCTGTTTTCTACAGAAAAAAAAATTTATTTAGATTCTCTTTATGATTTCCAAGAAAAAAAATTGTAAGATTTGCAACTAAGCTGTCTATGCCCCTATTATATCCATTCTGATGATTAATTTATTTCTACTGAAACTATAGGTGCAAGAAGAATTGCCAGTCCTACTAACAATGAAACCAATGGTCAAAAAGGAAGTCAATGCCTTATGTTTATGCTTATAAAGTTTCCAAAGTATTTTAATTATATCTCCAGGATCTCTTCTGTGTCTAATGTACTTCTTAATGCCCTCTGATCTGAAGTGTTGACTCTGTAAATATTTTTTTGTCTGAGCAATGCACAGTGGAATCACAATATCACCTTTCATAAGGATAATGCATGGTACTAAAAGGCCAGCTAATAGTGCAATTCCCCATTTAATTATCTTTTCTAGCATAAAATAACCACCTACTTTCAATTATTATACTCATCATAATTAAGTCATAGAGACACTCTGTCTCTGAATATGTGAACAGTACATTTGAACAAAGGACAGAGAGTCAGAATACAACTTGGAAAGACTTTCTATTTACTGAAGCATTTTGTTATTACAGAAAGTGTTCCATTTCATGCAAATTTTTTACATTTCATACAAATGTCTTTTCAATATATTGAAAAGACAAATTTCAAGGAAAGCATTTCAAGTAAGTGTCTACAAGTGGTTTAAAAAGTTGCCCAAGGAAGTTGTACAAACCTGGGCTTGAATCTCAGGGTCTTTGTTTGTTATCTATTTGACTTTCAAAGCTTCACTTTCTTCATATTTACATAACCCATTCATCTGACCCGCATTACTTTGGGATACACAGCAAAGTCACTCTTTTAATATCCAAATTCCATTCCGTTCCGTTCAGTGGCTCAGTTGTATCCGACTCTTTGTGACCCCGTGGACTGTAGCCTACCAGGCTTCTCCATCCATGGGATTCTCCAGGCAAGAATACTGGAGTGGGTTACTATTTTCTTCTCCAGGGGATCTTCCCACCCAGGGATCGAGCCTGGGTCTCCCACATTGGAGGCAGACGCTTTAACCTCTGAGCCACCAGGGAAGCCAATATCCAAATTAGTACATCTCAAATCCCACTCTGCAAATCTCAGTTCATACTCCTTCTAACCATTCCCTCCACTGCAAGTGTTGCTTTCTCTGTCCATAGCAAAATTTCTATTTAAAATTGTCAAGAATACCATCAGCCCATGCAAATAGATCTCTTCCCTGATGCTGGCTCTTCATACACTAACCCTGGGAATCCTGGGAAATTTCACCCAAATTCCTGATAATTGTCTTCACTGCTGCCTCCTACAACAGTTCCCCAGGAGACTGGGACGTGGAAGGATTTTAGCATCAGTGATGTGTTGAGTCCAAAACCAGCCCTCTCCCTCCAGTTACTCAAATCATGTGCACATACTTCTCCCTTGACTCACAAGGCACACCTTATTATTATTGCCGTGGTTAGCACATAGTAAAGATTATATAAATTTTTGTTGGGTATATGGATGGATGGGTAGATGAATACAGAGCACCTTCCCCCTCGAGTTGTAAACTTAAATGAAAGAACACACGGAAAGTGTCAGCATAAAGCAGTACAGGACTTTAAAAATATATTCCTTGTCATTTTTGGTGACAATATTAAGTGAAAAATCTCTAATTTATTACATGCTTCAAAACATGATTTTAAAAAGCAACAAATATCCACTTTTGAAATAAGAGTTAATCCTTCAGTGTCTATAGTTACAAATGTGAATGAAATTAGCAATTAAGTTTTACTTCAGTATCGACAACCTTGAAACCATAGCTTCCAATTATGTAAAATACCATAGTGAATCCATAGACCTCACTTCATCACTTTGAACCACTGAATCTAAACATTTCTAGTTCTTTTGATTAAAAAAAGCTTATTTTTATCCTACCTTTTGGGAAAAATAAGTAAATAAGGCATGGCAGCAATGTATTTCCACAGTCAAGGAGAAAGCAGAAATTCTCTAAGAAATTTACATTTCAAATTTACTTGAATAAGAAAGAGTGTTCAAATTCTTTGTCATACTAATTTCATAGCTTTTGAAATAATTGTGAATATCATACATATTTCCTTGGAATGATCATATTTCTTTGAAAATAATTTCTTTAATAAACCATTTGCTTTATATTATTATTATAACTTGATCTTTTTATTATGATTAATTATTATGCCCACTTTACTCCCAGGGTTTCAGATGTAAACAATTTTATTCAGGGTTGTCTCACACTCTTTGCTTCACAGTCTCCAGAGAATCTATAATTGTGATGAGACATTGTAGACATGAAATGAATATTTATGGAATTAATGAAATGTGTGTGATACCAAGTATGTATCATTTTGGTAAACAGAACCACAAAACTGCTGCTGAATAAGTTTGAAGCCTATGTTTGTTCTCTCCTGAATGTCATTTAACCACTTATTTAATCAGTGTTAAACAGGAGACTATGCTAGAATTGGGAGTCATTATGGAGGCATAAAATTTGGGGGAACTGGGATTTTTAAAAATTAAAAAGTGTAGTCTTGAATTAGGGGGGAGATAAATTTTTTTTGCGTTTTTTTGCTTTTTTTTTGCATTTCCTTCCCCATAAATTCCATGTAAATGTCAACTCAGTAAACTCAGTAAGTCACTTGATTAGACTGTCCAGGCTTAAGATGACAATGAAATTTAAAAAGATACCTGCACCCCAATGTTCACAGCAGTGTTATTTACAACTACCAAGATATGAAAGCAACCTAAGTGACTACCAAAAGATGAATGGATAAAGAAGAAGTATAAATTTATACAATGGAATACTATTCAGCCATTAAAAAGAATCATGCCATTTGCAGCAACATGGATGGACTTTGAGGGCATGTGCTGAGTGCTAAGTTGCTTCAGTCATAGCCAACTCTGCGACCCTATGGACCATAGTCTGCCAGGCTCCTCTGTCCATGGAATTTCCCAGGCAAGAATACTGGAATGGGTTGCCATTCCCTTCTCCAGGGGATCTTCCCAACCCAAGGATCAAACCCAGGTCTCCTGCATTGCACTCAGATTCTTTACCATCTGAGCCACCAGGAAAGCCTAGAGGGCATTACACCAATGAAACCTTTCCCTTCTCCAGTGTATCTTCCCAACCCAGAGATCAAACCCAGGTCTCCTGCAGTGCAGGCGGATTCTTCACCAGCTGAGCCACCAGGGAAGCCCAAGAATACTGGAGTGGGAGCCTATCCCTTTTCCAGGGGATCTTCCCAACCTAGGAATGGAACTGGGGTCTCCTGCATTGCAGGTGGATTCTTTACCAACTGAGCTATCAGGGAAGCCCAAAATAAGTCACACAGAGAAAGATAAACACTGTATTATATTACTTACATGTGGAATCTAAAAAAATACAACAAACTAGTGAACATAACAAAAAAAAGAGAAGCAGAGTCACAGATATAGAGAACAAATGAGTTGTTACCAGTGGGGAGAAGGGATGGAAGTGGAGGGGAGAGGAGTGAGACAGGCATAGGGGATTAAGAGGTACAAACTATTAGGTATAAAATAAGCTGTAAGGATATACTGTACAACACAGGAATATAGCCAATATTTTATAGTAACTATAAATAGAGTATAACCTTTAAAAATTGGGAATCACTACATTGTACACCCGTAAATTATATAATACTAGTTTTAGAAAAGGCAGAGGCACCAGAGATTAAATTGCCAACATCCGCTGGAGAAAGCAAGAGAGTTCCAGAAAAACATCTATTTCTGCTTCATTGACTATGCCAAAGCCTTTGACTGTGTGGATCACAAGAAACTGTGGAACATTCTGAAAGACATGGGAATACCAGACCACCTGACCTGCCTCTTGAGAAACCTGTATGCACGTCAGGAAGCAACAGTTAGAACTGGACATGGAACAACAGACTGGTTCCAAATAGAAAAAGGAGTACGTCAAGGTTGTATATTGTCACCCTGCTTATTTAACTTATATGTAGAATACATCATGAGGAACACTGGGCTGGAAGAAGCACAAGCTGGAATCAAGATTGCCGGGAGAAATACCAATAACCTCAGATATGCAGATGACACCACCCTTATGGCAGAAAGTGAAGAGGAACTCAAAAGCCTCTTGATGAAAGTGAAAGAGAAGAGTGAAAAGGTTGGCTTGAAGCTCAACATTCAGAAAACGAAGATCATGGCATCTGGTCCCATCACTTCATGGGAAATAGATGGGGAAACAGTGGAAATAGTGTCAGACTTTATTTTTTGGGGCTCCAAAATCACAGTGTATGCTGATTGCAGCCATGAAATTAAAAGACGCTTACTCCTTGGAAGGAAAGTTATGACCAACCTAGATAGCATATTAAAAAGCAGAGACATTACTTTGCCAACAAAGGTCCGTCTAGTCAAGGCTATGGTTTTTCCCATGGTCATGTACGGATGTGACAGTTGGACTGTGAAGAAGGCTGATCACTGAACAATTGATGCTTTTGAACTGTGGTGCTGGAGAAAACTCTTGAGAGTCCCTTGGACTGCAAGGAGATCCAACCAGTCCATTCTAAAGGAGATCAATCCTGGGTGTTCATTGGAAGGACTGATGCTAAAGCTGAAACTCCAATACTTTGGCCACCTCATGCTAAGAGTTGAGTCACTGGAAAACACTCTGATGCTGGGAGGGGTTAGGGGCGGGAGAAGGGGACGACAGAGTATGAGATGGCTGGATGGTATCACCGACTCGATGGACATGAGTTTGAGTGAACTCTGGGAGTTGGTGATGGACAGGGAGGCCTGGCGTGCTGTGATTCATGGGGTCGCAGAGTTGGACACGACTGAGCGACTGAAATGAACTGAACTGAACTGATACATCTACTATACCTCAATTTTAAAAATTCTGAAGGAAAATAAAAAGAAGTTGACAGAGAAAATGATTATACAACACTGATATTCACATCAGTTAGTTACTAAATTGTCTTGTGAGGTCCAGCCAGACCACACTTATATTACAAAGGCAGGAGATGAGAGCTTCTCTGAAGGGAATGCACTTTTCCTTTCTATCATCCCATGAAAAGATTAATCCAATCAGAAAACAGAATCTTAAGACTGGAAGATAGAAAGATATCTACTTATGTCTAGAGCTAAAACCATCTGGACAAAGAATCTGAGTGCCAGAGAGGCTCAGCCCATTCTGAATACGGAATCTCTTCGCTACATAAAACCATACAGAAACCAGGTGGTTCTGTGAAGTTTGGGGAGTTTGTGGTAACAATAAGAATCATACAGACAAGGGATGACATTCTGAGATTACCAAGTCCTCTGACCTCAAAAGAATCAGAGACTGAGTTCTGGATGCATTTGTGAATGATTAAAACACAACCAGACACAAGATTAATCTCCAAAATATACAAACAGCTCATGCAACTCAATATCAAAAAAACAAAAAACCCAACCATAAATTGGGCAGAAGACCAAAACAGACATTTCTCCAAAGACACACAGATAGCCAACAAACACATGAAAAGATGTTCAACATCACTAATTATCAGAGAAATACAAATCAAAACTACAATGAGGTATCATCTCACACCAAGCAGAACAGCCATCATCAAAAAAATCTCAAAGAGTAAATGATCAGAGTATGGAGAAAAGGGAACCCTCCTACACCATTGGTGGGAATGTAAACTGGTACAGCACAAGGGAGAACAGTATCAGTTCAGTTCAGTTCAGTCACTCAGTCGTGTCTGACTCTTTGTGACCCCATGAATCACAGCACGCCAGGAGAACAGTATAGAAGTTCCTTAAAAAAACCAGAACCAGAGTTACCTTACGATCCAGCAATTCCACTCTTGGGCATATATATCTGGAGAAAATCATAATTCAAAGAGATACATAAACCCCAATGTTCACTGCAGCACTGTTTACAATAGCCCAGAAAAGGAAGGAATCTAAATGTCCATTGATGGAAGAACAGATATAGAAGATGTGGCATATATATACAATGGAATATTATTCATCCATAAAAATAATTAAATAATGCCATTTACAGTGACAGGGATGGACCTAGAGGTTGTCATATTTAGCAAAGTAAGTCAGACAGTGAAAAATATTATATGATATTGTTTATATGTGGAATCCAAAAACAGGATAAAAATCAACCTATTTACAACAAAGAAACAGAGTCACAGATGAAAACAAACTTATGGTTACCAAGAAGGAAAGGGGCAGAGAGATAAATTGGGAGATTGGGATTGACATATACACACTCTACTGTGCATGTTGCGGTTAGTCGCTCAGTCATGTCCAACTCTTTGGGATCCCATGGACTAGCTGGCCAGGCTCCTCTGTCCATGGGGATTCTCCAGGAAAGTATACTGGAGTGGGTTGCCATGCCCTCCTGCAGAGGATCTTCCCAACCCAGGCATCAAACCTAGGTCTCCCTCATTGCAGGCAGATTCTTTACCATCTGAGCTACCAGGGAAGCTCAAGAACACTGGAGTGGATATCCCTTCTCCAGGGGAACTTCCCAACCCAGGAATCGAATGGCAATCTCCTGTATTGTAGACAGATTATTTATCAGATAAACTACCAGGAAAACCCATACACACTTCTATATACAAAATAAATAACTAATAGGAACCTATTGCATAGTACAGGGAACTCTACTCAACACTCTATAATGACCTATATAGGAACAGAATCTAAAAAGAGTGGATATATGTATATGTATGGGCTTCCCTTTTGGCTCATCTGGTAAAGAATCTACCTGCAATGCAGAAGACCTGGGTTCAATCCCTGGGTTGGGAAGATCCCCTGGAGAAAGGGAAGGCTACCCACCCCAGTATTCTGGCCTGGAGAATTCCATGGACTGTATAATCCATCGGGTCACAATGGGACCTGTATGGGGACAGAATCTAAAAAAGTGGATATATGTATATGTATAAATTATTAATTTTGCTGTACAGCAGAAACTAACACAACATTGTAAATCAACTATACTCCAATAAATATTAATTTTAAAAAATGACCAGTTAGACCCCACTAAACCCCTGGGGATTAAAGAACATATCAATAAGAGAGTCTCAAAGGACAGACTGGATAGAAGGCCTGCTAATACATAAACCCACGGGAATTCAGAATTGCTGCATCTGGGAATATCAATCACTGTATTCCAACCTGAATATACCAGTTACATTTGAAAAGAAGTATTAAACTGAACCTCTGAAAAGAAATTAGATTTGAAATCTCAAAAGCAAGAATTTTGTGTCATGAGAAAAACAAACTGTAGTGATATAAGTTCTAGGGATATGATATGTAGGAAGCAAAATCTTTTAAAACAATTTTTAAAATGTTATTTTAAAAATTCTGATCTTTGAATATTCTTATATAAATTTACATAATAATCCTACATATTTTCACTGACTATTGAAATATAGCACTTTAAAACTAAAACGCATCAACTCATAGAATCTAAGAGTTGTGAAGGTGTTAGTCATGTCTGACTCCTTGGGATCCCAACAACTGTAGCCTGCCAGGCTCCTCTGCCCATGAAATTCTCCAGGCAAGAATACTGGAATGGGTTGCCAATCCCTTCTCCAAGGGATCTTCCCGAATCAGGGATTAAAGGCATTTATGAGGTCATCAGGACCAATTTCCCCTCTATAATAATTCAGATTCCCTTATATAATGTCCCAAACCACAGAACAACAACAAGGAACTGTGTTCTTGGATGGTATTGATGATCTGAGTAGGACGAACCAATGTTTTAACATTTAATGGGATTAAAAGGAGCATCACCTAGTTATGACTCAATCCTCTTATAAGAACTATTGAATAGGCTCCCTTACCAATTAATTTCTACTAAAGAAAACATATTAAATATTGCTTAGAAGTCAAGTTCATCTCTAAAGAAGAAAAAATAAAACTACTGAATCTGAGGGCTTACTAGCATTTGTGGGAGTAGAGCACAGCCTCCATTGGAATTCAGAATGAACTTTAGACTAAAATCTTGATGGAGACACACAACAATGTTATTTTCTTAGCTCCTAGGACTTAACTTCTTTTCATGAACCATAGAATATTTTTAAATCTACAATAAACATTTCTAGTGTTGGTGGTATGACATTATGTTAATGTGGCTGTAAATCACTCACACATATTGTAAAATAATAAGAAATGTTAGGGCTGATCATGAATACACTGGTTTGTCTTATTATCTGCACTGTAGGATAATGTCTCAATAAGGATTTTAAATTTTTTGAAAGGAGCTTTTAAGTACTCACATAGTGCTGGCCCTATTTCACATACAGAAAGGGGCACACAAGACATGCAGATGGCTTTTAATTATGCACTGCTTCTAATTATACCATTTAGGGTTAGCTTATTGGCCTCTCTTCCTCTGTCAGAAAGGATCAGCTCAGAGGACTTGGATCTTCAATGCCTTGCATTTAAGGCTTTTCAATTCTTTAAGCTGCTGATACATTGTCAGGGCAATGCTGAAAAATAAAAACTTTGCTGTTGCAGAGAACCTTTCAGAAGGTGTTATTAGAATCTATAAAGACACCTTTCAGAAGGTGTCTGAGATAAAGTCATGTTGTCTAGACTGGTTCCTATAATACTGTCTTGGATTCTCTAATTAGAAAAATAAAATAGTTTCTCTGAGGATTGCTCCCAATGCTATTTCAAAATTTAAGCTCTTTTGGGTACCTTGCAAGCAAGACATACACTTTTGAAGGGTCAGAGGCCTTCAAAATTTCCATGATGAGTGAGCATACTTTACAAATGTTTTGACAGAACTGCTGTTGCAAATATTACTAGAACTCTACTCAATACATAAAAGAGTTTTCTAGCAGCATAAAAGTACTGGGAGAAATGAATACTAAATCCCTTAAGAAAAATGTTCTCAGCAATTTTTAAACAGTTAACAAGATGGAGTTCCTTGAAGGAAATTATGACAATGCTCTCCTTGTGGCAATTACTAGCCTTTGTACTAAGTCTGGCCTTATTTTTTTAGTCACCAAATAGAAAATAAGAAATTAAGATGTGCTGAGTTATAAAATACAAACTACAACAGAATATGTGTGAGAAAGATTTTTAGATAATTAAATAATAAGACATCATTTGTCAAAAAAGATGATAGAATGGAGTAAAAATTATTTAGGATTCTAAGTCCAAATGACGCAGCATCACTACTAGAGGTCATGGGAAGAAGTTAACTGATGGAAAAATAGCAGCTAAAAGGAAGATTTGAGCTCATTTTTTAGTTGTAATAGAGTTTGTGGAAGCCAAATATGTGGAAGTACGAAGAAAAGATTTATGTGGCATAAAGAATTATTAATACATGAATTGTATTATTAGAAAATGTAAATGTACTCTCTTTTGGAATTATTATAGCTGCTTAGATAGTCAATTTTCTCAGACATTAACCCTCCAAGATGAATGTGAATGTTCTACTCTCCTAGAGCTCTAGCTCATCTATGTGTAGGATAATCCCTGACAAACTTAGTGGGGCTGAGACTTATCTTTTTCTCAGGAACTCAGATTTTGACATCAGGTAGATGGCTTCTATTTTCTGTAGGTCACTGAAATATAAGGGCAAAATCACCAAGGTAATTTGGCTTAACCTGTCATCATAAGCTGCTTCCTTGAAATGTATTCTCTGTTCTCTTTTATATCAAACATATTTAAAACAAATTTCTTTTATTTCCCTAAGAAGCATAGCTCATGCTTTATAGATGTAATGGTTATTATACTATTGTAAGTATTTGGTATAATTAGTCTTCTCCTCTGTGTTAACCCATGTTCAACAATTCAACCTCTTCCAGCTGAGCAATATCATAGAAAAATGGCCATCTTAATTCTTCATAAGTCAGTCAAAATCCTAACTAATTTAAAGTAGACTGATAGCTGACAATACTTCCTCTGAGTATTTTCTAATCTTAACTGACATAGATGTTACTAGATCAGTCATGCTAAGATAATTTCATATATCCCAAAAAGAAAATGAGATTTTTCACTAAAATAAAAAGTGAGCCCTTTGAATAGCTCTGACTCAAAGTTTCAGGAAGATGGAAATGAGAGAATATCCAATGTCAAGAGTTGATCAGGATAAAACAATAGAGTACCATATATACTTATCATATTGTCAAAAACAAAAAGTTATTTTAACCAATGTGCTGGAAAATGACACAAAAAATAGAAAATAAGAGAACCCAATACCCACCTCATTCCAAGTGAAGAGTCAATTTGAGACAGATCATAAACTGTATTGGAAAAATTAGAGCCAGAGAGTCTAGAAGAAAACATAGGAGAATGTCTTTGTAATCTTGTGGTAGGTAAAAAGTTCATAAAATACACAAAAAAAACACCTAAATACAAAAGAAAAAAATGATATATTGTACTTTATCTTAACTATAATTTCTGCTTATAAAAGCTACATTCTAGAAAATGAAATTCACAACAGATGTATCTGATGAACTTGTGTTCAAAATATATAAAGAACTCCTACAAACAATAAAAAGAAAACTAAATTTGTAAAAATGGACAAAAGACCTGAGCAAATCCTTTACAGAAGATATAGGAACAGCCAGTAAGCATTAAAAGGAGCTCAGCAGCCTTCAGTTCAGTTCAGTTCAGTTGCTCAGTCGTGTCCGACTCTTTGCAACCCCATGAATCACAGCACGCCAGGCCTCCCTGTCCATCACCAACTCCCAGAGTTCACTCAAACAACTCATGTCCATTGAGTCAGTGATGCCATCCAGCCATCTCATTCTCTGTTGTCCCCGTCTTCTCCCACCCCCAATCCCTCCCAGCATCAGACTCTTTTCCAGTGAGTCAACTCTTCACATGAGTGGCCAAAGTATTGGAGTTTCAGCTTTAGCATCAGTCCTTCCAATGAATACCCAGGATCGATCTCCTTTAGAATGGACTGGCTGGATCTCCTTGCAGTCCAAGGGACTCTCAAGAGTCTTCTCCAGCACCACAATTCAAAAACATCAATTCTTCGGTGATCAGCTTTCTTCACAGTCCAACTCTCACATCCATACATGACCACGGGAAAAACCATAGCCTTGACCAGACGGACCTTGGTTTGTAAAGTAATGTCTCTGCTTTTTAATATCAGCATCCTTAGTCAAAAGGAAAACATAAATTTACATTCTCACAGCCACTTGAATGGCTAAAATGTAAGACCAACAATACAACTGTTTGCTGGGATAAGAAGCATCTAGAACTCTCACACATTGCTGCTGGGGGAAGCATAAAGTTGTATAACCACTTCTCAGCGATATAAGTCAGTTTCCTTAAAAGTTAAATAGGCATCTACCTTACAACCCAGCAATCCCACCTTAGGTATTTTCAAGACAAATTAAATGAAAAAAATATGTTCACAAAAAGTCATATTCTTTATAGCCCAAACCTGGAAATAACAGAAGTATTTATCAACCAGAGAGATTTTTTCTCAGTGTAGTAACATCATACAACAGAACATCACTGATATTTGCAACAAGGATGAATCTAAAAAAATGAAAGCAAAGAAGCTAGAAAGGAAATAGCTCCTGTATTATTCTATCTATATGAAGTTAAAACATAGGCAAACTTAGAACTCAAGACAATATTTGCCTCTGTGGGATGGGGATTAAGGAAAGGGGCACAATATAACTTTCTAGGTAATGGAAACATTCTATACATTTTTTTGTGTATAACAGTTACATGAGCATATACAAAAACTTAAGGAACTGAGTACTTAAGACCTATGGACTTATTCTGTGTAAATTACCTCAAAAACATTTTTACAAATGTAACAGTGTATAGCAATATATATATATATTCCTCAGTTCAGTTCAGTAGCTCAGTCGTGTCCGACTCTGCGACCCCATGAATCATAGCACACCAGGCCTCCCTGTCCATCACCAACTCCCGGAGTTCACTCAAACTCATGTCCATTGAGTCAGTGATGCCATCCAGCCATCTCATTCTCTGTGGTAGTTTAAATTAATGCAGAAATACTGGCAGTAAATTTGATAATGAATGTTAAAAATGTGAAAGGCTTTTGACCAAGAAATTCTATTTATAGGAATTTATTTTGGGGAAATGATTAGAGATCTCTATGTGTGCACATATACACACATATATACACAAGTGTGTATTTACTGTATATGAGATTTACAGCAGTAGAATTTAATTCCAGTGTTATTCAATTCAGTTCAGTCACTCAGTTGTGTCCGACTCTTTGTGATCCCATGGACCACGGTTCACCAGGCCTCCCTGTCCATCACCAACTCCCGGAGTTTACTCAAACTCATGTCCATGGAGTTGGTGATGCCATTCAATCACCTCATCCTCTGTTGTCCCCTTCTCCTCTTGCCTTCAATGTTTCCCAGCATCAAAGTATTTTCCAGTAAGTCAGTTCTTTGCATCAGGTGGCCAAAGTATTGAAGTTTCAGCTTCAACATAGTCCTTCCAATGAACATTCAGGACTGATCTCCTTTAAGATGGACTGGTTGGATCTCCTTGCAGTCCAAGGGGCTTGCAAGAGTCTTCTCCAAAATCACAGTTCAAAAGCATCAGTTCTCGGTACTCAGCTTTCTTTATAGTCCAACTCTCACAGCCATACATGACTACTGGAAAAACCATAGCCTTGAAAAGATGGACCTTTGTTGGTAAATTAATGTCTCTGCTTTTTAATATGCTGTCTAGGTTGATCATAACTTTCCTTCCAACAAGTGTCTTTTAATTTCATGGCTGCAATCACTATCAGCAGTGATTTTGGAGCCCAAAGAAATAAAGTCTCTCACTGTTTCCACTGTTACCTCATCTATTTGCTATGAAGTGATGGGACTGGATGCCATGATCTTTGTTTTCTGAATGTTGAGCTTAAGCCAACTTTTTCACGCTTCTCTTTCACTTTCATCAAGAGGCTCTTCAGTTCTTCTTCACTTTCTGCCATAAGGATGGTGTCATGTGCATATCTAAGGTTATTGATATTTCTCCCAGCAATCTTGATTCCAGCTTGTGCTTCATCCAGCCCAGTGTTTCTCATGATGTACTCTGCATATAAGTTAAATAAGCAGGGTGACAATATACAGCCTTGACATACTCCTTTTCCTATTTCCTATTTCCGGTATTATTAACAACACAGAAAAACTAAATGCCCAATGATAAGGGTTTAGTTAAATAATTAATAACATATCTGTACCTTGAATATTGCTGCTGCTATTTAGTCCCTAAGTCATGTCCAACTCTTTGCGACCCCATGGACTGACTGTAGCCTTCCAGGTTGCTCTGCCCATGGGATTTCCCAGCCAAGAATACTGAAGTGGATTGACATTTCCTTCTCCAGCCTTGTATATTACTTGACCATTAAAAATTTTAATGGTAAATAAAAGTATTTTTCAATGATGGCAAATTTAAAAAGGAATTTTAAAAATAGTATATACAACATGAATATTAATTTGGCTACTGTGACAATAGCAGTGGTTTAAACAAGATGGAAGATTTATTTTTTTCCTTCTATGAGAGCTTCTGTTCACTCTTGGCAGGTAGGCAGCTCTGCTCTACACAGTAATATGAAGATCCAGATCTTTCTGTCTAGTCGTTCCACAACCCCTAGAGTGTCTTCTTCTACAGGGTTAAAGCTGGCTCACTACCACCATGTCTGCTTTTAATTGCAAGGAGTGAAAGAAAAAGGGGAAGATAAGCAGCTTCCTTTAAGGATCTGAACTAGAAGCTGCACACACCTCTTCTCCTATCTTGCTAGTAAGAACATGGTCATAACAACTTTCTTAGTAGCTCAGGATGCTATAACTAAATACCACAGAGTAGGTGACTTACAAACAGTAGAAATACATTTATCACAGTTCTGGATGCTTAAAGTCCAAGATGATGGCACCCAAATGGTTGAGTGGAGCTCTTCTTGTTTGCAGAGAATTCTGCTTGTATCTTCACGTGGCAGAAAGGTTAGCGAGCTCTGTGGGGATCTTTTTTATAAGGGCACTAATCCCACTTCATGGGAAATAGATGGGGAAACAGTGTCAGACTTTATTTTTTTGGGTTCCAAAATCACTTCGGATGCTGATTGCAGCCATGAAATTAAAAGACGCTTACTCCTTGGAAGGAAAGTTATGACCAGCCTAGATAGCATATTAAAAAGCAGAGACATTACTTTGCCAACAAAGTCTAGTCAAGGCTATGGTTTTTCCCATGGTCATGTATGGATGCGAGAGTTGGACTGTGAAGAAAGCTGATCGCCGAAGAACTGATGCTTTTGAACTGTGGTGTTGGAGAAGCCTCTTGAGAGTCCCTTGGACTGCAAGGAGATCCAACCAGTCCATTCTAAAGGAGATCAGTGCTGGGTGTTCATTGGAAGGACTGATGCTGAAGCTGAAACTCCAATACTTTGGCCACCTCATGGGAAGAGTTGACTCACTGGAAAAGACTCTGATGCTGAGAGGGATTGGGGGCAGGAGGAGACAGGGACAACATAGAATGAGATGGCTGGATGGCATCACCAACTAGATGGACATGAGTTGGTGATGGACAGGGAGGCCTGGTGTGCTGTGATTCATGGGGTCACAAAGAGTTGGACACGACTGAGTGACTGAACTGAACTGAACTGAATCCCATTCCTGGTGGCTCAAATGGTAAAGAATTCACTTGCAATGCAGGAAAACTGGGTTTGATCCCTGGGTTGGGAAAATCCCCTGGAGAAGGAAATGGCAATCCACTCCAGTATCCTTGCCTGGAGAATTCCATAGACAGAGGAACCTGGTGGGTTACAGTCCATGGGGTCGCAAAGAGCTGCTCACAACTGAGCAACTAACAATTTTCACTTTTATCCCATTTAAGAGTTCCACTCTCATTATCTAATCACCTACCAAAGGCCTCACCTTCTGATAACCATTACTTTTAGGGGTTAGGATTTCAATGTGAATTTTGGAGGGACACAAGCATTCAGACCATAGCCCTGTACTACCAGGGACACTCAGAAATGTCTCTAACTGGGCCACCATGTGCCCACCCAAAACTGGTGACACACAGTTTCAATGCTTAAAGGAAAAAAGGGAAAATGGATGCACTTAAATGCAAATCTTGGAGACAATTCTGGAACTCTCTTTTAAGAAAACTATATCATCAATGCTTTTGATAGCACAAAGGATGAAACCATTAGGAAAAACACAGATATAAACAACTCTGAATCAAAAAAATGACATGGAACTTTTGGACTCTGAATGTGAAGAGGTCTTAGGGCTCCTTTAACCAACTTGTTTTTCTTTTTTTTTTTTTGTAGTTAATTTATTTTTTATTGGAGGCAAATTATTTTACAATATTATATTGGTTGGTTTTGCCATACATTGATATGAATTTGCCCCGGGTTTACATAAGTTCCCCCTCCTGAACCCCCCTCCCTCCTCCCTCCTCCCTTTATCCTCCCTCTGGGTCATCCCCGCATGCCAGCCCCGAGCATCCTATAACATGCATCGACCCTGAACTAGTGATTCGTTTCACATATGACAACATACGTGTTTCAATGCCATTCTCCCAAATCATCCCACCCTCACCCTCTCCCATAGAGTCCCAAAGACTGTTCTATACATCTGTGTCTCTTTTGCTGTCTCGTATACAGGGTTATCATTTGCATCTTTCTAAATTCCATATATATGTGTTAGTATACTGTATTGGTGTTTTTCTTTCTGGCTTACTTCACTCTGTATAATAGGCTCCAGTTTCATCCACCTCATTAGCACTGATTCAAATGTATTCTTTTTAATGGCTGAATAATACTCCATTGTGTATATGTACCAAAGCTTTCTTATCCATTCGTCTGCAGATGGACATCTAGGTTGCTTCCATGTCCTGGCTATTATAAACAGTGCTGCAATGAACATTGGGGTACACGTGTCTCTTTCAATTCTGGAGAAAAGACAGTCTCTTTAACAAGTGGTGCTGGGAAAACTGGTCAGCCACTTGTAAAAGAATGAAACTAGAACACTTCCTAACACCATACAACTTGTTTTTCTTATATTTTCTTTTTGACGTGTGTTCTAAAGCCATCCATAATATATCTATATTTAAACAAGTCTAAAAGAACTTTTGGAGAAGGAAATGGCAACCCACTCCAGTGTTCTTGCCTGGAGAATCCCAGGGACAGGGGAGCCTGGTGGGCTGCCGTCTATGGGGTCGCACAGAGTCGGACACGACTGAAGTGACTCAGCAGCAGCAGCAGCAGCAAAAGAACTTTTCCAACTAGTGTAAACTGTTTAATCGAAAAGAAAGTAGTATATCATAGCCTGACTGCATTTTTCCTTTCATAGCGGTAAAATAGTAGAAGTTCTAGCCAACAGTGTCTTCAATTTGATGAAACACAGTAAAAACTATTAGCAATTATTTGACGTTGGTAATTATTTTACATAGTTGGATTACAGTTGGTCTTTATATCATTCTTTATACTTCGATTTATTTTCTCTTTTTTTGCAATAAATAAAATTTGATGAAAAACACATTTTAAATGGCCCAATGGGGACAGCCTCATATGGTAGGAAGACTAAACAAAATATCAAAAAAGGATAGCCTGAATAAAGAAGATGTGGTATATATACACAATGGAATAGTACTCAGCCATAAAAAAGAAGGAAATAATGACATTTGAAGCAACAAAGATGAACTTAGTGTTATACTGAGTGAAGTAATTCAGACAGAGAAGAAGAAATATCATATGACATCCCTTATATGTGGACTCTAAAAAGAATTAATACAAATGAATTTACTTACAAAACAGAAACAGACTCACAGACTTTGAGAATGAGCTTATAGTTGCTAGGAGGAAGGATAGGGGAAAAGGATAGTTAGGGCATTTGGAATGGGCATGTACACACTGTTGTATTTTAAATGGATAACCAACAGGGACTTACTGTATAACATATGGAACTCTGATCAATGTTATGTGGCAGCCTGGATGGGAGCGGGGTTTGGGGGAGAAAGGACACATGTATATGTATGGCTGAATCCCTTCACTGTTCACCTGAAACTATCACAAAATTGTTTATCGACTATACCCTGATACAAAATAAAAAGTTTTTTTAAAAAGGATAGCCTGAGTACATTAATTCAAATATTAAAGAACCAGGTAAAGCAAGAGGGTGTCATGCCTGAGTCTGAAAGGTGGGAGGGGAGGAGAATACTTGCAGATCCTGGACATTTACATGGCTCAGTCGTATGACTATGTTATTTCCATTTAAAATCTAAACATAAATATGACTAAAGAATATGTCAACCTGATTGGTTAAGAAAAAGTGAACAAGTGTCTAGCTAATCAACTACTATATCTGATAATTTATCTGTAAAGCTAAAACCAAGGCAGTCCCTTTCTCTGCACCCTAACTTATTTAAAAATTAGCATTATTTAAGTAGATGCATCTCCGTAATAAGAAGCTTTTCCTCTCTGAGCTGCTTATGCCTACCTGACTTTCTTAATCTGAGTAATGGTTCAAGTCATTTAACATGTTTTCAAAATTCAGCAATGTGTTTGATTTTATCCTTCTCATTTTCAACTATTATATCATCCTTAAACTTATTTTTATATCAACTTATCATGGTAGCTCAGCTGGTGAAGAATCCTCCTGCAATGCAGGAGACCGCAGTTCAATTCCTGGGTCAGGAAGACACCCCTGTAGAAGGGATAGACTACCCACTCCAGCATTTTGGGGCTTCCCTGGTGACTCAGACAGTACAGAATCAGCCTGCAATGTGGGAGATCTGAGTTTGAGCACTGGATTGGGAAGATCCCGTGGAGAAGGAAATGGCTACCCACTTCAGTATTCTGGCCTGGAGAATTCCATGGATGGAGAGGCCTGGCAGGCTACAGTCCATGGGGTTGCAGAGAGTTGGACATGACTGAGCAACTTTTACTTACTCATGCACTCATCCTTATCTCACTATCTTACCCTCTTCCCTAGACAGTAATAATCACATTAGAATAGTTTTAATCCAAACCAATTCCAGATTAATAAACTTTTCTACAACAAAGAAACTAATTTACAGATTTATTTTGACTATAAAATAGCAAAAGCTTACAGAATAATTTAATTGTTTACAATCTATGATCACACATCACTATTACCTGATTCGTAATTAGAATCAAGCAGGAGATCAGGTACTGTTATCCAGCTTAGTTTCCACTCAAGCAACCTTTATGAATAAGAGTACCTGCCAAGGAAGTACAGGCATGAAAGTAGTCCTTTTGGCAAATCCATTAAATAGATAGAAAGATAAGATAGAAACAGAAATATCAACTAATCCATTAAGGACTAATAAAAACAACCAGAATAACACTGCAGATAATTTAGTCTGATCCCCTTTCCCAGACATGTGGGAGCCCACAGACTAAGACTAATTATAGGGAGCAAAGGTTTTCCCAGAGGTTGCAGTGCATTAAACCATCATTCATGATCTGAGGGTGAAGGTCAAAGATGGACACCAAAAGCAATCTCTGGCAGATATCACAAGCAGGTTATCAGTCTAAATGGGGTAGGTTAAATGAGAGAAACAGAAAAGAGCCCACAAGACAGAAACCATGGAAACAAGAAAAGGGTGAAAGTGTCCAAACTGGATAGTGAGAAGCAGAGCATGAAAGAATTTCTTGAGATGCAGGAGTACAATCTTAGCAACTTTTTATGAAAAAATCACCATACTGTGCATGAGCTGAAAATGTGCTATTAAGGTCACTATACAGACATTTCATGCAAAGATGGTCTCAATTAAGGACAGAAATGGTATGATCCTAACAGAAGCAGAAGATATTAAGAATAGGTGGCAAGAATACACAGAAGAACTGTACCAAAAAGATCTTCATGACACAGATAATCACGATAGAGTGATCACTCACCTAGAGCCATACATCCTGGAAGGTGAAGTCAAGTAGGCCTGCAAACAAAGCTGGTGGAGGTGATGGAATTCCGGTTGAGCTATTTCAAATCCTGGATGATGCTGTGAAAGTGCTGCACTCAATATGCCAGCAAATTTGGAAAACTCAGCAGTGGCCACAGGACTGGAAAAGGTGTTTTCATTCCAATCCCAAAGAAAGGCAATGCCAAAGAATGCTCACACTACCACACAATTGCACTCATCTCACATGCTAGCAAAGTGATGCTCAAAATTCTTCAAGTCAGGCTTCAGCAATGCCTGAACTGTGAACTTCTAGATGTTCAAGCTGGTTTTAGAAAAAGCAGAAGAACCAGAGATCAAATTGCCAACATTCGCTGGATCATTGAAAAAGCAAGAAAGTTCCAGAAAGATATCTATTTCTGCTTTATTGACTATGCCAAAGCCTTTGACTGTGTAGATCACAATAAACTGTGGAAAATTCTGAAAGAGATGGGATTACCAGACCACCTGACCTGCCTCCTGACAAATCTGTAAACAGGTCAGGAAGCAACAGTTAGAACTGGACATGGAATAACAGACTTGTTCCAAATAGGAAAAGGATTAGGTCAAGACTGTATATTGTCACCCTGCTTATTTAACTTATATGCAAAGTACATCATAAGAAACGTTGGGCTGCATGAAGTGCAAGCTGGAATCAAGATTGCCAGGAGAAATATCAATAACCTCAGATATGGAGATGACACCACCCTGTGGCAGAAAGTGAAGAAGAACTAAAAAGCCTCTTGATGAAAGTGAAAGAGGAGAGTGAAAAAGTTGGCTTGAAGCTCAACGTTCAGAAAACTAAGATCATGGCATCTGGTCCCATCACTTCATGGCAAATAGATGAGGAAACAGTGGAAACAGTGTCAGACTTTATTTTGGGGGGCTCAAAAATCACTGCAGATGGTGACTGCAGCCATGAAATGAAAAGATGTTTACTCTTTGGAAGGAAAGTTATGACCAACCTAGACAGCATATTAAAAAGCAGAGACATTACTTTGTTAACAAAGGTCTGTCTAGTCAAGGCTATGGTTTTTCCAGTAGTTGTGTATGGATGTAAGAGTTGGACTATAAGGAAAGATGAGTGCCAAAGAACTGATACTTTTGAACTGTGGTGTTGGAGAAGACTCTTGAGAGTCCCTTCGACTTCAAGGAGATCCAACCAGTCCATCCTAAACGAGATCAGTCCTGATGGTAAAGCTGAAACTCCAATACTTTGGCCACCTGATGAAAAGAGCTGACTCATCTGAAAAGACCCTGAGGTTAGGAAAGATTGGAGGCAGGAGGAAAAGGGGACGACAGAGGATGAGATGGTTGGATGGCATCACTGACTCAATGGACATGAGTTTGAGTAGACTCGGGGAGTTGGTGATGGACAGGGAGGCCTGGCATGCTGTGGTCCATGGGGTCACAAAGATTAGGACATGACTGAGCGACTAACTGAAGTGAACAGGCATATGTGGTTTAATTTGCACATTAACCTTTAAATTGAACTGCTTCTTCCCCATGGAGACTTTTTCTATTCGATAGTTAGAAGAATGAACACATGATCTACTTGGCCAAAGCAGTTGATTCCTCCATTCACAGTGATGGAGTCACAGAACGGGCATATAACTCAAACCAGACCATATCTACTAGACTTAATAAAGGAACACTGAGATGGATAATGTCTCCTATGCCTGTTAGAACCATGGAAGCCTGGAACTGCCAATGGCATAGAAGATGCCTGACAATGAAGCCAAAGAGAGAAAAGTGGAGCCAAGCTACAGAGCAAGAAGCAGTATCTAGAATGGCCTGTAAGCTCCTGATTCCAGTCTTATTTGAGGACAACTGAACTATTACTTTGCCAACAAACGTCCATCTAGTCAAGGCTATGGTTTTTCCCGTGGTCATGTGTGGATGTGAGAGTTGGACTGTGAAGAAAGCTAATCGCCGAAGAATTGATGCTTTTGAACTGTGGTGCTGGAGAAGACTCTTGAGAGTCCCTTGTACCGCAAGGAGATCCAGCCAGTCCATTCTAAGGGAGATCGATCCTGGGTGTTCATTGGAAGGACTGATGCTAAAGCTGAAACTGCAATACTTTGGCCACCTCATGCGACGAGTTGACTCACTGGAAAAGACTCTGATGCTGGGAAGGGTTGGGGGCGGGAGGAGAAGGGGACGACAGAGAATTAGATGGCTCAATGGCATCACCGACTCTGTGGACATGAGTTTGAGTGAACTCCGGGAGTTGGTGATGGACAGGGAGGCCTGGTGTGCTATGATTCATGGGGTCGCAGAGAGTCGGACATGACTGAGCGACTGAACTGAACTATACTTTTCAGTTAAATGAACCAATTAATTTCACACGCAAATAAAAAGTATATATCACCTTTATATCCTTATTTCTAAAACAAATGAGAATATACTCTATGCACTGCTTCACATACTTTTTTTTTTCTTTCAATTAACAACACATTTGTAGACTTCTCATATTAGCACTTACAGATCTACTTTATTATTCTTTAATAGCTGGATAAAAATCCATTTTGTGGGTGTGACATGGTATATTGTTCTATTTCTTCACTGGTCAACATTTAGGACATTTACAATCAGTTGCTAAATCAAACTAAACAACAATGAATATCCCTAGACTTGTGTCTTAAGAGTTTTTGTGCTGCATGCAAATATATCTCTAGGCTTTCAGGAAGCAACTCCCGCAGCTCAATTCCAGAAAAATAAATGACCCAATCAAAAAATGGACCAAAGAACTAAACAGACATTTCTCCAAAGAAGACATAAAGATGGCTAACAAACACATGAAAAAATGCTCAACATCCCTCATAATCAGAGAAATGCAAATCAAAACCACAATGAGATACCATTTCACACCAGTCAGAATGGCTGCTATCTAAAAGTCTACATGCAATAAATGCTGGAGAGGGTGTGGAGAAAAAGGAACCCTCTTACACTGTTGGTGGGAATGCAAACTAGTACAGCCACTATGGAGAACAGTGTGAAGATTCCTCAAAAAACTGGAAATAGAACTGCCATATGATCCAGCAATCGCACTCCTGGGCATACATACCGAGGAAACCAGAATTGAAAGAGACACATGTACTCCAATGTTCATCGCAGCACTGTTTATAATAGCCAGGACATGGAAGCAACCTAGATGTCCATCGGCAGACGAATGGATAAGAAAGCTTTGGTACATATACACAATGGAGTATTACTCAACCATTAAAAAGAATGCATTTGAATCAGTTCTAATGAGGTGGATGAAACTAGAGCCTATTATACAGAGTGAAGTAAGCCAGAAAGAAAAACACCAATACAGTATACTAACGCATATATATGGAATTTAGAAAGATGCAAATGATAACCCTGTATACGAGACAGCAAAAGAGACACAGATGTATAGAACAGTCTTTGGGACTCTGTGGGAGAGGGTGAGGGTGGGATCATTTGGGAGAATGGCATTGAAACATGTATGTTGTCATATGTGAAACGAATCGCCAGTTCAGGGTCGATGCATGTTACAGGATGCTCGTGGCCGATGTGTGGGGATGACCCAGAGGGAGGATAAAGGGAGGAGGGAGGTGGGAGGGGGGCTCAGGAAGGGGAACTCATGTACACCCGGGGCAGAGTCATGTCAATGTATGGCAAAACCAACCAATATAATATTGTAAAATAATTAGCAAAAAAAATAATAATAATGGAACTGAGCTGTCCATCAACAGAAAAAAAAAAAAAAGGAAGCAACTGAAAAGCTGATTCTGAAATTTAAACAGAAATTCAAAAGATCTAAAACAGTCAACAAAACTCGGAGTAATCAGGACTGTAGCTTTAGTATAGGAATGGGTGAAGAGATCAATGTAACGTGATGTAGAGTTCAGGAAAAAAAAATGTACATGCACATTTAACTGAATTTCAACAAAGATACTAAAATAACAATGGGGAAAGAGAACGCTTCTCAATAAATTAAACTGAAACAACTAGAAAGAAAAAAACCTGTGGAAAATATGAACTTTAGCCTCTATCTCATACCATACACAAAAATTAATTTGAAATAGATTATAAACCTAAGTGTATATAGACATACCTCAGCCATATTGCAGATATGGTTCCAGGTCACCACAGGAGATACCCAAGGAGAAGTGGAGAGACAAAGGAATGGCCAGTCAGTGGAGCTAACAGAACACACACAACATTTAACCATTAAGTTTGCCATCTCATACGGGTGCAGTTTATGATGCCTCAAAATGATCATAATAGTCACACTGAAGATCTCTGATCACAGATCACTATAACAAATATAACAATAAAGAAAAAGTTTGAAATATGGTGAGAACTGCCAAAAATGTGACACAGAAATGAAATGAGCAAATGCTTTTGGAAAAACGATGCTAATAGCCCTAATCAAATCAATGCTGCCACAAGTCTTCAATTTAAAAAAAAAAAAAAGCAAAATCTGCAAGTTACAACAAATTGAAATGCAACAAAATAAGGTATACCTGTACATACACTAAAACCGCAAGGCTTACCAGAAGAAAATTCATTCAGGAGAGTATCTCTACAACCTTGAGCAAAAGTCCTGAATAGATACTTCACTAAAAAAGATGTGTAAATGGCCAATTAGTGCATGAAAAGGTGCTCAGCATCACTAGTCAGCAGAGAAATGCAAAATACAACTACAGTTAGCTACTACTTCACACCCAATGGAATAACTTAAATTTTAAAAATGATAATGCCAAATATTAGTAAAGAAATGTAGCAACATATGTTAAGACAGCATATATGCT
Organism: Moschus berezovskii; assembly: GCF_049115385.1. Taxonomy (NCBI): domain Eukaryota; kingdom Metazoa; phylum Chordata; class Mammalia; order Artiodactyla; family Moschidae; genus Moschus; species Moschus berezovskii. The sequence continues at coordinate 45,673,183 of NC_142464.1, read as the reverse complement.
GCTGAAAGTATAAAATTGTACAATCACTTTGTGTGTGTGTGTGTGTTAGTTGCTCACCCATGTCTGACTCTTTGCAATCCCACAGACTGTAGACCGCCAGGCTCCTCTCTCTGTCCATGTAATTCTCCAGGCAAGAATACTAGAGTGGGTAGCCAAGGGATCTTTCCGACCAAGGGTTTGAACCCGGGTTTGCTGCAATGCGGTCATATTCTCTACTGTCTGAGCCACCTTACAATCACTTTATAAAACTGTTTAGCAGTTTGTCACATTAAACATACACTTACACCACAACCCAGCAATTCAATTCCTAAGAATTTACCCGAGAGAAATGAAAACCATGACCACAAGAAGTCTTGCACAAAAGTGTTCATAACATTATTCATGATAATCAAAAACAACAAAAACATCATCAATAGGGAAATAAATTCTAGTGTACTCAAGACAGGAAGCACTACCCGGCAATAAAGAACTGCCTTTTCATGGTGTGTGTTCATATTCCTAATGGAGTTTGTCAGGGTTTCTTTGGTTTTTACAAGAACAATTCCACAGGACAATAATCACATACTGGTCACAAAGAGGTAGACACAACTTAGCGACTAAACAACAACAAAAATATTTACAAACCCTTTTGTGGTCCCACCGCTGGATGCTGTGCTTCTTGCTGGGAAGAGGTTTCCGTCGGGCCCATTAACTCATTCAAAAAATGTGCTGTTAAAATCATGGTTCCTTCCTGAGGCGGCTGCTCCCACAAGCCCTAGCACTGGCCAGAGAAAATACCAGCAACATCATCACCAACCCCTTACACCGTCACAAGGGTTGAAAAGCCTTATTGGAACAGGAAATAAGACTGAAACGTCTGTGGTGCGGCGTTTTACCTGTATGCTGGATGTGCCAGGGTTTTTTAATTAACTTGGATCACTTAAGTCAATTTAGTTGACTTGTAAGTAAGTAACATCATGGACTCAATGGATGTGAATGTGAGCAAACTCTGGGAGATAGCGGAGGACAGAGAAGCCTAGTGTGCTATAGTCCATGGGGTAGCAAAGAGTCATACACAATTTACTGACTGAACAAGAGTCAATGGAAACTGATCTTTTATCAGTTTTATCTATCAAAGTATTTTCCCGAGATATTTTTCTTTTGCCATCTATTTTTTCATAATCTTTCACATTGTTTTATAACTTAATATGTGTAATTATTTTCTTTGTTAAATACTGCCTATGAAGTCTCACAAGGTTTCCCTGGTAGCTCAGCTGGTAAAGAATCCACCTGCAATGCAGGAGACCTGGTTCGATTACTGGGTCAGGAAGATCCCCTGGAGAACGGATAGGCTACCCACTCCAGTATTCATGGGCTTCCCTGGTAGCTCAGATGGTAAAGAATCTGCCTACAATGCGGGATGCCTGGATTCTATCCCTGGGTTGGGAAAATCCCCTGGAGAAGGGAAGAGGTACCCACTCTTGCCTGGAGAATTCCATGGACAGAGGAGCCTGGCAGGTTACAGTCCATGGGGTTGCAGAGTCTGACACAACTAAGCAACTAAACACACACACACACACACAAAGTCTCACCATATCAAGAAAATGCTTAAGCATTCTATAAACATCTTGTCATTAACAGCTACTTTGGATTCTAAAACGCATTTAAAATTTTAATTTCATAAATTTAGAATAGGTGTATGTTTTTGGACTCTAGCAAAAATAGGATAAACTCTGTAATGGTAAACATCTTCCTTTCTTATTAGCCTTTGCCTATGTCGAATACGTTAGTAAACCATTTTGCTTGTAGTATCTTAATACTGGGAAGAAATGAAAATACATGTGCCCCTTTAAGGAACAGAAACACCAGTCATCCTGCAAGTCATAGATTTAAATGTGTTCCATGACTCTCTGTCCTTACATTCAGTATCCAATCTATCCATCAAGTTCTCCAAAACATCTCTAATATGTTCAGGTCTCTCCCTCCCCATCACGACCATCTCAATCCAAGCCACCATCATCTTCCATTAGAACTATCACTATAACCACCCCCCCCCCCAGTGTCACCTTTCTTCCTCTGTGACCTCTCCACCATCTATTCTCAACCCAGCAGCCAGAGGGCTGATTTTATCATTTACATAACGCAGCCCCTTTCTCTTATTTAAAACTTCTAACGACTTTCCAATCACAATTAAAATAAAAACCAACTTCTTTCCTAGCTCACAAAGCCCTAGGTGATCTGCCCTTGCTTTCCTTTCCATCCACCTCTTGGGCTATTCTCTTCCTCATACACTGCACTTTATCACAAAAGCCTTGCTTAAGCTCCTCTAACACACACTGAAGTTCTTGAGAACCTTTTGTCTCTTGCAAGCTGTTCCCTAGAGTTAAGTACTTCTCTGCCAGCCCCAACCCCTCCAATCTTTGCATAGTTTGCTAGCTACCTTGTCAGGGATGTCTCCTTTGGCCTCGCAGTCACACCATATGATGTCACCCAATTTAATTCTCTGCACAATAATTGTGACTTTGATTTTTTGTTTGTGTTCACTATTTACTAGTATATTTTTGCCTGCCCTCACTAAAATGTAAGTTCCAGGTTTTCAGACCTTGTCTTTCTTAACACTGTATACCCAGCACCAATAACTGTATTTGATATACAGTAGATAACTTTCTAGGAGAAGGCAATGGCAAGCCACTCCAGTACTCTTGCCTAGAAAATCCCATGGATGGAGGAGCCTGGTAGGCTGCAGTCCATGGGTCGCTACGAGTCAGACATGACTGAGCGACTTCACTTTCCCTTTTCACTTTCACACATTGGAGAAGGAAATGGCAACCCACTCCAGTGTTCTTGCCTGGAGAATCCCTGGGACGGGGGAGCCTGATGGGCTTCCGTCTATGGGGTCACACAGAGTCGGACACGACTGAAGTGACTTAGCAGCAGCAGTAGCAGATAACTTTCAGAAAACTAGAACAATCCTGAAATACAGTGGCCCCTCTGAGGCAGTATTCAAAAAAAGAGATTAGACAAATACCTATTAAGAAAGCTAGAGATTTTGATTCCAGGCAATATGATCAACCTGCAGACTTCCTCCTTCTTTTACACTATTTGCATTTGCTACTGCGAACTTCTGCCCATTCTTCAATCCTTACCCTCCATGCTCTTACTCTATGAGCTGCCAACGGCCCTCAATTCTTGCCTAACTCTTTAAACTTGATCTACAGTTTTGGCCTTCCTATACCCTTGAAAAATTTTTTTCTTCTTTAGGAATTAAACATAGAAGAAATAGTAAAGAATGCTATAGCTGTACATAACCTCTTTATTACCCCTCCTGGATCTCCCATATGTATGCACTAACATTGCATAGTTATCAGGTTCTGTTCCTTCTCAGAATTCCTATTATACGTGGAAATATGTTTCTAACACTACCTTTTTTCATATGACAGATCATTAACATCCATGAGAAGTGTTTTAACATGTCATTACAATATACAATTTCTCCTATAAAAATGCATTAATTATTAGTGAAAACTTTTAACTGATCTATAAAGATTTTATAGGGACAGAAACAAAAGAACTTACAAAGTCATAAACATAAATTTTGTTACTAAAATAAACTCCATGCTAAGTATGCCTTAGCTGAATGGCAAAGGATCACGTTCCATGGATTTTCAGGGTTGGTCAGGAATAGTGAAGAAGAAAACACAAATGTTAAAGCCAGTAATGTCAAGGTTTTCTCTCCTTTGAATCTTATTCAAAGATGCATTTTATGCTTCTATGCCATGCTATTTAGATTATCAAATAGCATTATATGTAACTATTAATATATATTATAAACAATTTACTTGACTGCCATGCATGCCTGCTCTTTAAGATCTAATAATTCAGCACTTCCAGAAGATTTATAACGTACTAGCAATTCACTCAAAAGCCTCTTGATGAAAGTGAAAGAGGAGAGTGAAAAGGTTGGCCTGAAGCTCAACATTCAAAAAACAAAGATCATGGCATCTGGTCCCATCACTTCATGGGAAATAGATGGGGAAACAGTGGAAACAGTGTCAGACTTTATTTTGGGGGGCTCCAAAATCACTGCAGATGATGATTGCAGCCATGAAATTAAAAGACGCTTACTCCTTGGAAGGAAAGTTATGACCAACCTTGATAATATATTAAAAAGCAGAGACATTACTTTGCCAACAAAGGTCCGTCTAGTCAAGGCTATGGTTTTTCCCGTGGTCATGTATGGATGTGAGAGTTGGACTGTGAAGAAAGCTGATCGCCGAAGAATTGATGCTTTTGAACTGTGGTGTTGGAGAAGACTCTTGAGAGTCCCTTGTACCGCAAGGAGATCCAACCAGTCCATTCTAAGGGAGATTGATCCTGGGTGTTCATTGGAAGGACTGATGCTGAAGCTGAAACTGCAATACTTCGGCCACCTCATGCGACGAGTTGACTCAGTGGAAAAGACTCTGATGCTGGGAAAGGTTGGGGGCAGGAGGAGAAGGGGACGACAGAGAATGAGATGGCTGGATGGCATCACCGACTCTGTGGACATGAGTTTGAGTGAACTCCGGGAGTTGGTGATGGACAGGGAGGCCTGGCGTGCTGTGATTCATGGAGTCGCGGAGAGTCGGACACGACTGAGCGACTGAACTAACTGAACTAACTAGCAATTCACTAAAAACAGATTTAAAAGTGTGCTACCCTCCAACAGAGCATTAGCCTTCACACCTGTTGTGAGGGACAAACATCGATTTTTCTAGTTCTTCTTATAACAATTAAATACAGGTAGTTGAGGACAGAAAAAAAATCTTAGGTCAATTCTCTTGAAAAGGGGCCTCTAAGAATATTTAAATGTCCTTGGTCATATTTTTCAAATGTGAAGAAGTTACATGTCCATATGAACATTTCAGTCCATTTCTGTTTGTTCCTGAAAGCATTGTAATTCATAGATCAGCAAGTGTATATGAAGTGATTTATTTGTAGAAATTTGTCATTAAATTTACACCTTTCTGCACTTGGGAAAGGAAGTGTTTCTGAGAGCAGACAGCTTGTCCACACTGGTACATAACAACTTTACATCTAAGATCCTTTATTTCAAATATACAAGTAAGTGCCCAAACCTTTTTGTTCCTATCAGAAAATAAGGATATAGGTAGGCTTGAATTAGGAGAAACTATCCAGTCTGAGCACAAATTTGGGGAACAGGTGGCTGGTAAAATGCACCCAAAGTAAAGTATTTCGCTAACCTATTGCTATTCTCTATGGGAGCTAGCAATTTTTAAAACAGAAACATGCTTGAGAGGAACATGTTACGTTTAATACATACTAAATGATTTTGTTAGCCTCAAACAAGATAAAATACTTATCATATAGGCAGGAACCACCTGTGTCCTTCGTTCTGACCACCAGTTCCCCCTCCCACCAGGGCTGGTCCCCGTGCTTCCTCTGGGAGTGTCTGGTCAGGGTCTGACTGCTCCATCTCTTTTCCGTCCTCTTCCCCGCAGTCCTCTCCTATGTGTAGTGCCATACTCATTCAACCCCATTATGGTTGTATCGTGCCGCTTTATTGCATTCCTCAGACGTTCCTGCTCTGATGACTAGTTCTTAGAAGGTCACCTTGCCCTTCTCCCCTAACTGCTGACCATTGCACAGTTTGTCTCTCTTCTGCATTTTCTCAGGTGGTGAGCTGCCACTGCCCACTTCAGGTTGAAAATATTCTGCCTTTCAGTGAACTTCCTGGAAAGTTCTTCAACTTTTCCATCTGAGTGTCTTTATAGGAATGTCTTCCATCCAGTCATAGAATATTGTAGGATATTATTATGAGTATAAAGGAGGCTCTTCAGAACAATGAGTACCCAACTAACTCATAGAATCACCAATAGCTGGCTTTATTATCTCAGTATTTGCTAAGGGAAGGGCTCAACTGAAAGAACCTGGATGTATCCTAGAAGTAAGTCTTAAATGGCTTGATGTTGGTGTCACACAGCTGAGGGGAAAGGGTTTACGGGATTTATGAAAAATTTCAACCACTCCTCCCATATTGACTCATCTTGAGCACACTTTCACTGAAATACCCTCCCTTATATCCTTCCATTGGATCATATCCATCCTTCAAGTTCCGATTAGCCTAATGAATGAGTGCCTGTAAGAATGTCCTTTCTAGTTCTAACTAGACCAGCACTTTAGGAAATGTCTCTGTGGTTCCATCCAGAACCTCAGGGCAAAACCCTGCCTCTTTTCCCCATACTGCTTGCTCTGTTGGGGAGTCTCTGATTCCTACCACATAACGGATTATCTCTCTGCCCAGACCCATTAAATTAACACTTTGATAGTTATACACTTGGCTCTCAATTCCAACCTTAGCCCTGGACTGTTGTACATACCTCCCCTTGGCTCCATATTCTCAGGCTCTGCTTTTAGGAAACCAGACTACAGAAAATCCCTCATGGCCAAACTTAATTCTGATTAATCTAAAAGATGGAAAGAAAACATGGAAAAATTAGAATACACACTTGGTGAGAACATGTTTGCCCCAACACTGGCCTCTTAACATAAACTGACCAATCCAAGATTTGATCACCTGTCACCATTAAACAACAGACGATAAGATGGTTGGATGGCATCACCGTCTCAATGGACATGGGTTTGGGTGGACTCCGGGGAGTTGGTGATGGACAGGGAGGCCTGGCATGCAGCAGTTCATGGGGTTGCAAAGAGTCGGACATGACTGAGCAACTGAACTGAACTGAACTGAACTGAACACCATTAAAGTAAAACACAAATACCACCATACGACTTTCCCCTCATTCAATTGCAATTCAGGTTCATAACTTTTAAGTCTTTACCTGGCTCCAAACTTTTCCCTCTGAGTCCTTATATTTCCATCCCTCCATACCTCCAGGCTGGCACTTGCGGTATTCTCCTTGGCAGAGGAGCCTCAGATTTATTCAGCAAACATTGCTTTGACTTATGCCTTTAGTTCCCCAAACACAGTGACTTTCGGTTGGATCTCTCTGTCATGGCCTTGTGTTTACAAGTTGTAGTCCCTGGGTCAGAGAAAGAGACACTAGGTAATTTTTATTTCATTTTTAAATCACTTATTTCTATAATGATAGTTGGTGCACTGTAAGAGTTTTGTGAACTAAGTTTCAGTTCAGTTCAGTTCAGTCGCTCAGTCGTGTCCAACTCTCTGTGACCCCATGAATCACAGCACGCCAGGCCTCCCTGGCCATCACCAACTCCCAGAGTTCACTCAAACTCATGTCCACAGAGTCGGTGATGCCATCCAGCCATCTCATTCTCTGACGTCCCCTTCTCCTCCCGCCCCCTATCCCTCTCAGCATCAGAGTCTTTTCCAGTGAGTCAACTCGTCACATGAGGTGGCCAAAGTATTGGAGTTTCAGCTTTAGCATCAGTCCTTCCAATGAACACCCAGGATTGATCTCCTTTAGGATGGACTGGTTGGATCTCCTTGCAGTCCAAGGGACTCTAGGTTTCTTTAAAAAAAAAAATAAATAAGTCTATCAAGAGGCAGATCCCACAGACATTATATACTACCATTCCAGGAAAGAACTTAAAACTATGAATGCCTGCAAATCTCCTGTTAACATGGCATGTGAAATTTATTCTTATTTAAAATATATAAAACTTGTCCCAAAGTGGAAAAAATTGTGTGCAAATTATACAGTCTGAAATAAAGATATTAATTAGCTAGCTTTGAACTGCAAGTAAATTGTCTGTAACTTAAAGATTCTTATTTTTTACCAACTCTCATCAACTCCTTTAATTTTCTCCCACCTTTAATTTTATTTTTATGTAAAAAACTAAAGTTATGTTACTTTCCAGTCAATACAGAGGTTACCAATTGAAATTCAGCCAACAATTCTAACCACTTTGAACTTATGTCTCATTAAAAAGAAAAACATTTACCAGTACTGTATTCCAGTTCCCTAGGTAACCAAGACTTCATTTCAAAAACGGACTGGATAGTCACAAGTAAGCATAATATGCACACATACACTAAACAAAACAAAAGGCAATTTTACTTCATTTGCTAAAATAGATTTGACCAAGTGCTTTTGTATGATGACAGATGGTAGCTGCATTAATATTTATGTTGGACATGGCAAGAGAAGCTCAGAGGAAAGGGAGTTTATATTGAAGATTTATCCTTGGAAATAGGTAAAAATCAAGTTGTCAGTGTAGAATGACCGCAGGTTCCCAAATATGAGCATGACTCCATGCTCTGCCACCCTAAACAGATATATTATCTTGCATAAGTCTTATGTTCTCTAAACCTCAGTTTCCCCATGAATTAGAACTAATGTATAAGACTGCAATGGAAATTAAGTCAGCTAATGGTTGTAAATCATAATTTTAGCTACCATTTTACACATGCTTCCCCTGGATTCATGCTTTGTTGCTCAGTCGTGTCTGACTCTTTGAGATCTTGTGGACTGTAGCCCACCAGGCTCTTCTGTCCATGGGATTCTCCAAGCAAGAATACTGGAGTGGGTAGCCATTCCTTTCTCCAAGGGATGTTCCCAACCCAGGGGTCGAACCCAGGTCTCCTGCATTGCAAGCAGATTCTTTACTGCCTGAGGTACCAGGGAAGACCCAACCCGGATTAGACATATATAACAATTAGTCAGTTCAGTTAAGTTGCTCAGTCATGTCCGACTTTTGGCAACCCCATGGACTGCAGCACACCAGGCTTCCCTATCCATCACCAACTCCCAGAGCTTGCTCAAACTCATGTCCATTGAGTCAGTGATGCCATCCAACCATCTCATCCTCTGTCGTCCCCTTCTTCTGCCTTCAATCTTTCCCAGCATCAGAATCTTTTCAAATGAGTTTGTTCTTCTCATCAGGTGGCCAAAGTATTAGAGCTTCAGCTTCAGCATCAGTCCTTCCAAAGAATATTCAGAACTTATTTCCTTTAGGATTGACTAGTTTGATCTCGTTGCAATCCAAGGTACTCTCAAGAGTCTTCTCCAACACCATGGTTCAAAAGCATCAATTTTTTATCACTCAGCCTTCTTTATGGTCCAAGTCTCACATTCAAACATGAATACTGGAAAAACCATAGCTTTGACAAGATGGACCTTTGTCAGCAAAGTAATGTCTCTGCTTTTTAATATGCTGTCTGGGTTTGTCATAGCTTTTTTTCCAAGGAGCAAGCATCTTTTAACTTCGTGGCTACAGTCACCATCTGAGGTGACTTTGGAGCCTAAGAAAATATTGATGAGGTAAATATTGGCACCTTCACTTTACTGACAAAGAAAGGAAGATTCTGAGGGTTTAGATAATTTGTCCATGGCCTCACAACTGATAAGTGGCAGGGATGAAATTCAAAACTAAGGTTTCAAACTCCTTGTTCTGGACCACTCTACTGTCCTGCAGCAAGATTGTACCTTAATTACAGTAGGCATTCTATAATGTTTTTTCTTATTAATTACTATTGCAAATGCAATGGGCACTTTTAGGGCTTCTAACTTGCATGACTCTAGAGGAACAATTCACATCTGAGTCTACATGAATGGCACACCTTTAGGAGTTATGCATTGAACAGCTAGTATTTCTGTACATGGTAATTCTTGGCACTATTTTTCACAGGTCTCTGTAATTAAGAAAGGAGAGATGGAAATATATTTAAAAGAGAATCTTTATTTATAGTGGGCCCATAATATTTTGGCTCTCCCAGAATCTTCTGAACAACTTTCACATGTTTAAAGAATCCCCTAAATTATGACTCTTATCTCTAAAGCTAGAACTCAGAACCTCTTTTCCTTGCTTAGGAAGTTTGAGTACAAGTATATATAATCATGGGGCATGAATTAAATCAAGTTCATCTGTATTTCATTCCAGAAGTAGTAAACGTAGGGCACCATACCTGACTTTCACTGTTTCAGTTCAGTTCAGTTCAGTTCAGTCGCTCAGTCGTGTCCGACTCTCCGCGACCCCATGAATCACAGCACGCCAGGCCTCCCTGTCCATCACCAACTCCAGGAGTTCACTCAAACTCATGTCCATCAAGTCGGTGATGCCATCCAACCATCTTCTTCTCTGTCATCCCCTTCTCCCCCCACCCCCAATCCTTCCCAGCATCAGAGTCTTTTCCAGTGAGTCAACTCGTCGCACGAGGTGGACAAAGTATTGGAGTTTCAGCTTTAGCATCAGTCCTTCCAATGAACACCCAGGATTGATCTCCTTTAGGATGGACTGGTTGGATCTCCTTGCAGTCCAAGGGACTCTCAAGAGTCTTCTCCAACACCACAGTTCAAAAGCATCAATTCTTCTGCAATCAGCTTTCTTCACAGTCCAACTCTCACATCCATACATGACCACGGGAAAAACCATAGCCTTGACTAGACGGACCTTTGTTGGCAAAGTAATGTCTCTGCTTTTCAATATACTATCTAGGTTGGTCATAACTTTCCTTCCAAGGAGTAAGCGTCTTTTAATTTCATGGCTGCAATCAGCATCCACAGTGACTTTGGAGCCCCAAAAAAAATAAAGTCTGACACTGTTTCCACTGTTTCCCCATCTACTTCCCATGAAGTGATGGGACCAGATGACATGATCTTAGTTTTCTGAATGTTGAGCTTCAAGCCAAGCTTTTCATTCTCCTCTTTCACTTTCATCAAGAGGCTTCTTAGTTTCTCTTCACTTTCTGCCATAAGGGTGGTGTCATTTGCATATCTGAGGTTACTGATATTTCTCCCGGCAATCTTGAATCCAGCTTGTGCTTCTTCCAGCCCAGCGTTCCTCATGATGTACTCTGCATATAAGTTAAATAAGCAAGGTGACAATATACAGCCTTGACGTACTCCTTTTCCTATTTGGAACCAGTCTGTTGTTCCATGTCCAGTTCTAACTGTTGCTTCCTGACCTGCATACAGGTTTCTCAAGAGGCAGGTCAGGTGGTCTGGTAGTCCCATCTCTTTCAGAATGTTCCACAGTTTATTGTGATCCACATAGTCAAAGGCTTTGGCATAGTCAATGAAGCAGAAATAGATGTTTTTCTGGAACTCTCTTGCTTTCTCCATGATCCAGCGGATGTTGGTGATTTGATCTCTGGTGCCTCTGCCTTTTCTAAAACCTGCTTGGACATCTGGGAGTTCACGGTTCACATATTGCTGTAGCCTGGCTTGGAGAATTTTGAGCATGACTTTACTAGCGTGTGAGATGAGTGCAATTGTGTGGTAGTTTGAGCATTCTTTGGCATTGCCTTTCTTTGGGATTGGAATGAAGACTGACCTTTTCCTGTTTACCTCCTCTTAAAATGTTTAATTTTCACTTTTGCCATCTCCTTACCACATGGTCTTCATACTGGGTCACCTGTCCTCACTTACCATCACAATAGTTTAACAAAGTTTTCTAAATAACTCTTCTCTTCCTTAAATAACTTTTTTGGCAATGCCAGCTGTCAATAAATATTTTTCAGTCTTTCCTCATGGTATATACTTGATATAAGTGGATGGCACATAGAAAGTGCTCATTAAATGCTAGTTCCCTTACTGTCTTCCCTACACATCCCATTTCCTCTTCAAGAACAGGAACCAGGCCTTGTACCTACTACTGTACCCAAAGCGTCCAGCATTGTATGTCAGGAGGTACACATGTTGACTTGGTGATGATAGTGGTGGTAAGGACCCAAAACACAACTATAAAGCACAAAAAAGTGCACATCAGTTCAGTTCAGTTCTGTTCAGTCGCTCAGTCGTGTCCGACTCTTTGCGACCCCATGAACCACAGCACACCAGGCCTCCCTGTCCATCACCAACTCCTGGAGTTCACTCAAACTCATGTCCATCGAGTCGATGATGCCATCCAGCCATCTCATTCTCTGTCGTCCCTGTCTCCTCCCACCCCCAATACCTCCCAGCATCAGACTCTTTTCCAGTGCCCATAACTACTTGCTATAGGCAAATATTTGTGTTCCTTCAAAATTAATATCCCAAAGTGTTCCTATTTGAAGGAAGGGCTTGTGGAAAGTGAAGAGGTCATGAGGATAGAGACCTCATGATCAGGATTAGTGCCCTTATAAAAGAGGCCCCAGAGAATTTTCATGCCCCTTCTGTCACGTGAGGATACAATCATAAGGTGACTGTCTCTGAACCAGGAAGTAGGCCTCATCAGATACAGATCTGCCAGTGCAATAACCCTGGACTTCCAGCCTTCAGAACCGTGAGAAAGAAACTTATTTAAAAGACACCCCATCTATGATATTTCAGTTATAGTAGCCTAAACAGACTAAGACACCACCCATGCCTAAATGCTGTATTTCATTTTACAAGTGTCCTATGGAAAAGAAACAAAGAAAATTAAATACCAACTTTTGCTAATATCTTTTCCCTTTTAAATAATGCATTTTGTTTTTTCATATAATCCTTCAAGTATCAGCGCCTTCTTTCTATCTTGAACTATTTTTCTTTGTTCAACTATCTCTTCTGTTTTATTAAAACTCTCAACTGAGCATTCCCAAAGGCTCTGGGCAATGTAAATTAATTCCTAGGGGTTCAGCCTTAATCATCTGGTAACAGAGCAGTAGTGAGAATACGACCTGCCTTAGGTATCAGGAGTTGCCCAGGCTGCCTAGTGATAACCATTATTTACACAGACACACCCTTCACAAGAACCTTAACCCCTTCTACTCTGTCAGCAACTTTAATGGCTTAATGATCCTTAAAGCGTGTGATACTATGAACACAGATTACCGATCTCCCAAGCCTGTTCAAGCCCTCCAGGTTAGCCAGGTTGGTCTTCACCATCTCCTGTAACACTAGCCGATCACTCCCCTCTGTGTTTGTACATGTGCCTCCACAGAATCTGCCCGTCCATCTCTTCTTTTGAACTTCAGTGAAATGCCCCTTCTGCCTCTCCTCCAGCTCCAGAGTAAATGTTACTAATTATTCAATGAATATTAAATTTTTTCTTAAATTTAATTTTTATTTTATCTTGGAATATAGCTGACTTACAATATTGTGTTAGTTTCAGGTGTACAGCAAAGTGATTCAGTTTCATATATATATATAAAAGTGAAAGTGTTAGTCACTCAGTCATGTCCAACTCTTTGTGACCCCATGAACTGTAGCCCACCAGACTCCTCTGCCCATGGAATTCTCCAGGCAAGAATACTGGAGCTGATTGCCACTTCTTTCTACAGGACATTCTTTCTTTCTTCTTTCTTTCTTCCTGACCCAGGAATCAAACCTGGGTCTCCCATATTGTGGTCAGATTCTTTACTATTTGAGCTACCAGAAAAATTATATTCAGTTATATATGAGTGTATATATATATATATATGAAACTGAATCACTTTGTTGCACACCTGAAACTAATATGAGTGTATATATATATAAAACACTAAGTATATATATATAACTGAATCATTTTCCTGTACAACTGAAACTAACACAATATTGCAAATCAACTACATTCCAAGGTAAAATAAAAATTGTTGTTCAGTCATGTCCAACTCTTTGCAACCCCATGGACTGCAGCATGCAAGGCTTCCCTGTCCATCACCATTTCCCAGAGCTTGCTCAAACTAATGTCCATTGAATCAGTGATGCCATCCAACCGTCTCATCCTCTGTCATCCCCTTCTCCTCTTGCCTTCAGTCTCTACCAGCATCAGGGGCTTTTCCTTTGAGTCCACCCTTCACATCAGGTGGCCAAAGTATTGGAGCTTCAGCTTCAGCATCAGTCCTTCCAATGAATATCCAGGGTTGATTTCTTTTAGGATTAACTGGTTTGATCTCCTTGCTGTCCAAGGGTCTCTCAAGAGTCTTCTCCAACACCACAGTTCAAAAGCATTAATTCTTTGACTCTCATCCTTCTCTATGGTTCAAGTCTTACATCCATACATGAATACTGGAAAAAAACATAGCTTTGACTATATGGACCTTCAACAGCAAAGTAATCTCTCTGCTTTTTAAAAGGTTGTCTAGGTTTGTCATAGCTTTTCTTCCCAGGAGCAAGTGTCCATTAATTTCATGACTACAGTCACCATGCATAGTGATTTTGGAGCCCAAGCAAATAAAGTCTGCTATTGTTTCATTTTTTTCCCATCTATTTGCCATGAAGTGATGGGACCAGATGTCATAATCTTCATTTTTTGAATGTTGAGTTTTAAGGCAACTTTTTCACTTTCCTCTTTCACATTCATCCAGAGGCTCTTTAGTCCCACTTCACTTTCTTCCATAAGGGTGGTGTCATCTGTATATCTGATGTCATCTGCATGTCTAATTTAAATAAAAATTAAATTTAAGAAAAATATTAACATTCACTGAGTAATTACTAACATACTATATGCACTCTAAGTCTAACTATTAGGTTGGTACAAACATAATTGTGGTTTCAGACCATGAATTTTAAATCATTATATTAATAATATTAATTATATAATATATATTAATTATATTAATAACTAGGCTCAAACACATCTTTATTAATCCAAATAGGAACCATTACAATCTACAGTTTGGCCAACAAGAAATAAGTTTGTTTATTCCTGTAGCATAAAAATCCATGCTTCAGGATTCAATGAACTTTGGAAAGCATTTTCTGCATCCTGCTATTTGTGAAAGCTTCCCAGGTGGCACTAGTGGTAACAACCTGCCTGCCAAAGCTGGAGATGAAAAAGATGCAGGTTCAATCCCTGAGTTGGGAAGATCCCCTGAAGGAGGGCATGGCCACCCACTCCAGTATTCTTGCCTGGAAAATACCATGGAAAGAAGAGCCTGGCAGACTATAGCCCATATGGTCGTGAAGAGTTGGACATGACTGAAGCCAATTAACACACATACACACACACGTATATATATCCATTCTTTTTCAGATTCTTTTCCCATATAGGTAATTACAGAGTATTGAGTAGCGTTACCAGTGCTATACAGTAAATCCTTGTTGATTATCTATTTTATATAGTGGTGAGTATACATTAATCCCAAGCTCCTAATTTATCCTCCCCACCTTTCCCCTTTGGTAACCATAAATCTGTTTGAAAAGTTTGTGTCTTTTTCTATTTTGTTAATAAGTTCATTTGTATCATTTTTTAGATTTCACATATAAGTGATATTATATGATATTTGTCTTTGTCTGATTTACTTCACTTAGTATGATCACCTCTAGGTCCATCCAGGTTGATATACCACATCTTTATTCGTTCATCTGCGAATGGACATTTAGGTTGCCTCTATGTCTTGGCTATTGTCAATAGTGCTGCAATGAATTTTTTTTAATTGGAGTATAATTGCTTTACACTGTTGTGTCAGTTTCTGCTGTAATGCAAAGTGAATCAGCCATGTGTATACTTACATCCCCTCTCTTTTGGGTTTCCTTCCCATTTAGGTCAGCACAGAACACTGAGTTCCCTATGCTCTACAGTATGTTCTCCTTAATTATTTGTTTTATACATAGTATTGTACATATGCCAATCTCAGTTGGCATATCTCATATCAGCCCACCGACCACCTTTCCCCCATGGTCTCCATACATTTGTTCCCTAGTATATGTCTCTATTTCTGCTTTGCATAAAATTTCATTTGTACCCTCTTTCTAGATTCCACATATATACCGTAATATATTTGTTTTTCTCCACTTCATTCTGTATGATAGTCTCTAGGTCCATCCATGTCTCTGCCAAAGACACAACTTTGTTACTTTTTATAGCTGAATAATATTCTGTGGTATATAGGTACCACATCTTCTTTATTCATTTCTCTGTTAATAGACATTCAGGTTGCTTCCACATCTTGGTTATTGTAAATAGTGCTGCAATGAACATTGGGGTGCATGTATCTTTTTGAATTACAGTTTTCTTTGTGTACATGCATAATAGTGGGAATCCTGAGTTATATGGTAGTTCAATTTTTAACTTTTTATGGAACCTCCATGCTGTTCTCCATAGTGGCTGTATCAATTACATTCCCACCAACAGGGTAAGAGGGTTCCCTTTTATCCACACCTTCTCCATCATTTATTGTTTGTAGATTTTTTGATGATGGCAATTCTGACCATTGTGAGGTGATAACTCATTGTTGTTTTGATTGGCATTCTTCTAATAATTACTGATCTTCAGCATCTTTTCATGTGTTTGTTGACCATCTGTATATCTTCTCTGGAGAAATGTCTATTCAAGTCTTCCATCTATTTTTTCTATTGGGTTGTGTTTTGTTTTGTTTTTTATTGCACTGCATGAGCTGTTTGTATATTTTGGAGAGTGATCCTTTGTCAGTTACTTCATTTACAAATATTTTCTCCCATTCTAAGGGTAATCTTTTCATCTTGTTTATGGTTTCATTTCCTGTGCAAAAGCCCTTAAGTTTAATTATGTCCCATTTGTTTATTTTTGTTCTTATTTTCATTACTCTGGGAGGGATCAAAAAAGATCTTGCTGTGATTTATGTCAAAGAGCATTCTACCGATGTTTTCCTCTAGGAATTTTATGGCGTCTGGCCTTACATTTAGGTCTTTAATCCATTTTGAGTTGATTATCCTGTATGGTGTTAGCCAGTGGTCTAGTTTCGTTCTTTTACATGTACTTGTCCAGTTTTTCCAGCACCACTTATTGAATAGAATATCTTTTCTTCATTGTATATTCTTGCCTCCTTTGTCATAAATTAGGTGACCACAGGTGGGTATGTTTATCTCTGAGCTTTCTATTCTGTTCTATTGATCTATATTTCTGTTTTTGTGCCAAAGCCATACTGTTGAATCTATAGCTTTGTAGTGTAGTCTGAAGTCAGGAGCCTGATTTCTCCAGCTCCATTTTTCTTTCTCAAGATTGCTTTGGCTATTTAGGATCTTTTGTGTTTCCATACAAATTGTAAAAAATTTTGTCTAATTCTGTGAAAAATGCCCTTGGTAATTTGATAGGGGTTGTTTTGAATCCATAGATTGCTTTGGGTATTAAAGTCATTTTCACAATATTGATTCTTCCAACCCAAGGGCCTGGTATATCTCTCCATCTATTTGTGTCATCATGGATTTCTTTCATCAATATCTTAATGAGTTTTCTGCATACAGGTCTTTTGCCTCTTAGATAGGCTTATCCCTAGGTATTTTATACTTTTTGTTGCAATAGTAAATGGGATTGTTTCCTTAATTTTTCTTATCTTTTGTTGTTAGTATATAGGAATACAAGAGATTTCAGTGTATTAATTTTGTATCCTGTAACTTTACTAAACTCATTGATTAGCTCTAGTAGTTTTCTAGTGGTATCTTTAGGATTTCTATGTATGGTATCATGTCATCTGCAACGTGACAGTTTTACTTCTCCTTTTCTAATTTGGATTCCCTTTGTTTCTTTTTCTTCTCTTATTGACATGGCTAGGACTTTCAAAACCATGTTGAATAATAGTGGCAAAAGTGCACACCCTTGTCTTGTTCCTGATCTTAGAGGAAATGCTTTCAGCATTTCACCACTGACCATGATGTTTGCTGTGGATTTGTCATATATGGTCTTTATTAAGTTGAGGTAGATTCCTTCTATACTCACTTTCTTGAGAGTTTTTGTCATAAATGGGTGTTAAATTTTGTCAAAAGTTTATTCTGCATCTATTATGACCAACCTTGACAATATATTAAAAAGCAGAGACATTACTTTGCCAACAAAGGTCCATCTAGTCAAGGCTATGGTTTTTCCCGTGGTCATGTATGGATGTGAGAGTTGGACTGTGAAGAAAGCTGATTGCAGAAGAATTGATGCTTTTAAACTGTGGTGTTGGAGAAGACTCTTGAGAGTCCCTTGGACTGCAAGGAGATCCAACCAGTCCATTCTAAAGGAGATCAATCCTGGGTGTTCATTGGAAGGACTGATGCTAAAGCTGAAACTGCAATACTTTGGCCACCTCATGCTAAGAGTTGACTCACTGGAAAAGACTCTGATGCTGGGAAAGCTTGGGGGCGGGAGGAGAAGGGGACGTCAGAGAATGAGATGGCTGGATGGCATCACCGACTGTGTGGACATGAGTTTGAGTGAACTCTGGGAGTTGGTGATGGCCAGGGAGGCCTGGCGTGCTGTGATTCATGGGGTCGCGGAGAGTCGGACACGACTGAGCGACTGAACTGAACTGAACTGAACTCAGGTGACCACATGATTTTTATTCTACTCCACAACAGGAGACACACTCAAGCTGGGGTGTACAGGGCTTCAGTACAGACCAAGGATATAGTTCTTACTTTGCCCTGCCTTGCACAAACTGCCCACTACATTCTCCTTTGATCCCCAAAAGGTTCATTTCTGTCCCAGCTGATTTCCCCACTGTGAAGGGGTGGTTTTCTGAGCACAGGGACCTCTCTTCACCTTCAACTTCCCACCAGGGTTTCTGGTCCCTTTTTTGATTTCTCTTTTCTTCCTTTATTTTTCTTTCTTTCATCCTACCTGGTCGCAAGGGAATTTTTCTTGTGCTTTAAGTTGGCTGAAGTCTTCCACGAATGTTCAGCAGGTGCTCTGTGAGAACTGTCCCATTCGTAGATGTGTTCTGGATGTGCTTGTGAGGAGAGAGGAATTCTGCATCCTCCTATTCCATCATCTTGACACCTCCCCTGTCAACATTAATTTTTGTATCTGCAATATGAAAGAAACAGAACCTACTTCAGCACTGTTCTCAGGGTTAGATGGCATAATGTATGTAAAGCACCTGGCACAGTGCCTGATATATAACAATGCCCAATGGAAATAGGCTTCCTGCCTTCTCCTCCTCCAGCCCTCAGTGGTCTCTCTTCTCCCTGACTCTTCTAATATAGTGTTTTATTTCTTCTTCCACTTGTCTAGGCCCTGGCAAGCTCTTTTATTTAATTTAATCAGTTATTTAATCAACACTGAATTTGTCTAAAACTGTTCTATGAATTTGAGATGATGTACAAAATACATTCAGGGGCTTGTCTTCAACAAATGCACAATGTATAGTGGGCAGTAAATTGTCTTAATTAAACATATTTGTACTAAAAGGTAGTCTCTGCTACAAAGAAGTGATGTATAAAGGACAGAGTGACAGACACTGCTACAGAATATGAATGAAAACCTCAGCAAAGATATTTAAGCTGGGTTATAAATAATTAATAAAACTTCATAGAATATGGCCAAAAAGTTGCTCAAGCAGAGAAATGAAAATTTGTCCTGAAGAAATAGCTCACTATAGGAAAAAATCCTGTAGGCATATTTTGGCTTATTGTATTATTAATTGTGATTATCAAGACCATATTTTTTAAAGCAACAAACAGGATATCTGAATACAAAGGAAATTATAAGGATAATGGAACAAAACATTTAGAAAACCTAAATGTGTAGTTGTCATTTCTAGGAAAGTAAAATGAATGAACAAAAACGTAATTATAAAAAAATTAGGAAATGGTTAAATAAGTAGTGACTAACCAAATCAAGGTACTAAGTAGACTTTAATAATGATAATAATGGAATAAATGTAATATCATTTCTATTTTTTTAATAATCTAAAATTGAAATTTCTTATAATATGTGAACAAAGACTTCAAAGGAAAATGCTTAAGAAAAACATGGCTGTTATTTGATGTGGCAGTGATCATTATTTTATAAAAATCTTTTTGAAATCCTCTTATAGTGTACAATTTCAAAAAGAAAAGATGAGGTGTTACTATTCAGGAAATGCTTTTATGTTTACAAAATTATTTTAAAATATTTTTCAGATTAACTTATAACAATTTTTTACTTGCACTAAAAACAACAAACCGGAAGCATCAAGTATTCACTAAAGTAAATATTCCCACAATGTTAACTTACACTGCATTCTGGGAGCTTGGACTCTGTCCCTCCCTATTTCCAAAACTCAAGTCGCTCCCATTTAGAAAGATTGTAGGGTTTTTTCACCCAGTGAAGAGTGTATTTAATATTCAAAGCACAAAGCATTTAATTACCTACGGTATAAGGGTTTTCAACTGAAGTTGCCTCAACAAGAACACATTTATTTGGTGACAAAATGGATTCTTCTAATTCTTACCTTTTCCAAACAGTAAGATAAAATGGGAAAACCTTCACCAGACACATGATGCCTAAACATGAAATCAGTTGTCAGTCTAATGTGGAGTCAGAAGAAAGAATAAGGGAAGATCAAAAGTTAAGAAAAAGGAACATGCTAACTCCTAGTAATCTTTCTATTTCCTAACATTTAAAATCATGAATGCTTTAGCATTTGATTTTTAATGTGCCTGAAAAATCCATTCTTGAGTTTCTTATTAACTAATTGTTATGGAATTTTACTTTCTCAAATTACAAGATTAATGCACATATTTTTAAGAAAATATCAAAATAATTAAGAGTCTTAAGAATGTCACACATCCAATTTTAAAGAAGGAAACTGGATTGACTACATTATTACTGTCTTTTAAGTGTGATAGATATGCATATGTGTTTTATTAAATTTTTAATAAATGTAACAAACTACACTACAAACAGTAAAATAATTATTTCCTTCAACACTCAGGATTTTCTTTTTTCATCTGTGGTGAATACCACAGTTTCTCTTTAACAGGAATTATTAATCTTGAAAGGTCAACTATAAATATCTTTTCCTAATATCTTTGTGGCTGGGTAAAACTAAGCGTCTGCTTAATGAGCATGATGCTCATCAGCCTTGATTTTCTCTCTGTGGCTAGAGGAGATCTGCAACTTCAAATATGTTTCCTAGAGCTATTCAGCTACAAGGGCCCAAAGTTTTCTGAGGTACCTGCTAGTATGGAGAGTTAGCAAGTGAAACAAAGAGAAAAGGCCATGAGCTTTCTGAATCTCCAAATGTTACGTCTTCAGGAAATGTAACAAGCATCAGCCATTATGTAAATAAATCACATTTAAGCAGCACATTACTCTTTCTTAAGCATCTTATACACATATCCTCCTCACTATAGATGATAAAACAATCTCAGAGCACTCAAAGTCATGACCATGGCCACACCTACTGAAGAGGCTGGAGATTAAATCTTCCTGCCTCAAATTTTAAGCTCTTCCAAGTGCACTACCATAGCCCATGGCATTTAGAGTCAGACAAACCTAAGCTTAGCTGTCGCAGTTTCTGCCACTTCTTAGTTTTGGACAAGTCACTCAAGACCTCTGTGTCTCAGCTTCCTCATTTATAAAATGGAATAACAGGAGCCTAGATAGCATATGCTTGTTATGAGCACAAAATACTATATATAAATTCCTTAGCACACTCACAGCCCTGAGATCATCCAGTTGTTCTGTTTGTTGTAAGTGCTGCTGCTGTTGCTGTCATTTGTCTCTAAATGCAGCCACCAGGACAATTCTTGTAGAAGGAAAACCTTCTCCAGACATGTTGTGGTGGCTAGGAATGTTGAGCTCTCAAGCTAAACCCATCTGGGTTCAAAACCTACCACTGCTAAGTAAAAGCCATGTGACTCTAAGCAGATTACTTAATAATAATAACCTTTTGTTATCTCCATTTCGTTTAAAATAAAGGCAATGATAATAAATTCAACTCTTTTGACTTTTGGGAGGATTAAACAAAGGGCAAATTTGGAATACTTACAATAGTGCCTAATCTATAGAAAGCACTTAATAAGTGCTAACTTTAATCTATTGTCACTTTTATATTATTAATTTCCAGCAGCGTCCCCCAAGGTTCTGACATTAAACTTACTTTAAGACAACTGGACATCTGTTATGTGTAGATTATGGCAATACATGGAAAGAAAGTGCCACTTACTGGGTGTGGTTACAATCTATTTGACTAGGTAGGACATAAATCTATACTTACAATGCAAGGCATCATAATCTAACTGTCAGTGAAGGGTAAAGACAGCAGGTGGGACCAGAGTCCAGAGGAGGAAACCATTTTGAAAGCAGTAGCCTTTCATTTTGGGGAGCAGATTTGTTATTCACAGCCAAAAAAGAAAAAGAAGTGAGACGTGGTTCCAAGACTGTGAAATTTCATGGTCCTATAATATTAGTTTAGAAATCAAAGGAAATAGGAGTCTTTAATCCATTTTTATTTTATCTTGAAGGTTTGAAGCATTAAGAAAGCCATCTACCCCCTATTCATACCCTAGGCTCTCAAGAGAAAGGACATTTAATTCCAGAAATTGGTAGAAAGAAATAACCTCAGAATGAAAAACATTCATTAACAAAAAAGGAAACAGTGGCTGAATGTATGTATGTGTGCTGTGCATGTGTGCATATGTATATTCAGAGGTACAGACAATAGCGTCTCTTTGTTTCTGATTTCTCTTCAGGCTGTTGTAAACCTCATCACTACTTTAAGCAGGTCGAACTCACAAACCAGCTTTTCGCAATCACTGGGGTAAAGTGAACTTCAGAGTGTAACAGGTGTGGACCAGATCTATATTGGCAGAGCAAAGCAAAGAATTGGAATTAGATCATTTTAATCAAAATGTTTGTTTGGCTTCAGTTACTGAAATAACTTCTTTTAAAATCTGCTTCCGTTTCCTGATTCTGTTTGCTGAGAATAACAACTTTTTCAGACTGATCATGCCAACAATCCTAGCCCAGGGAACAGGAGCCACAATGGGTTAAGCTGAAAATCATAAGCCAGGCCAGTAAATGGAGATGAATTGTTAGTGTTCCTAGAAAGAACAGCTCCGTTTTCCAGATTTCCTGAGGAAGGAGCTGCATAAAGAGGTTTATTTGATTTTGCAGACGGAAGCAGGTAGCACGAATCTAGCAGGAAACAGAGCCCTCAAGGGAATATTCAGAGAATGTTTAAAAGGAAGCATTTTAGAAAATTTTTTAAATAACTATTTCAAACAAAGTTGGAGATATTATGTGGAGTAAAGGGCACAGGCTGTAAATCCCTACACTACTACTTACTGGTGATATCTTGAGCAATCCTCTCAACCTCCCTGAGCCTCAGTCGTCTCATCTATAAAATGGGGAGAGGAGCACTACACCTTTTGCAGGGTCAAACTACAATAAATTACAATGTATATAAATTGCCTGGCCCTTATTAGGTATTCAAAATGAATAGCCATCACAATGACAGAAGGTTTACTCAAAAGGGGACCGCTAATGATTTTTTACTCATTTGGCAAATATGTATTGGACACTTGCAAGGTCACCGAAGTCTTTGAATCCAAGGTGCTCAAAGTCCAGTGGCAGAGAAATAGTCTAATAGATTTTAACTGATTCTACAATTTAAAAAAGCATAAATAAGGTACAGTTTTGGAGTCATGGACCAAGGCACAGAGCAATCAAATGCACAGAGGAGAAGCCCAGGAAAAGCAAAGCGCTTGAACTGTCTTGAAAGGCATACAGGAACACCTTCAGTGCAGAAGGAAAGAAATGGCCTTTCAGTCTGGGGGACTTGCACATACAACAGCATGAAAATACAAAAATCCCTGGTGCATTCAGGGAACCTTAAGCAATCATGTTCTGGAAACCCTCAAACATTTAATTTGTCATGAGGATTTAAATAGGCTATATTCATGCCATTTTATCCAAAACAGTAAAACTATATTTGCAACAAATATGGCCATGCAACATATATATATGGCCATAAGGCAATTGACAATTTGCTCCTATCATACATTTAGGATTGTCATCAGGCAATTTTGGCAGTTTTGAAGGGTTAGTTCTCTTCAGTGAATAGAGGAGTAGTGTTAAAAATGACTCTTCCCCCAACATTCAGGCATTTTTCAGTTTATTGACTGATGTACATTTTGACTGTAATAACTGATCTATTTCCTATACATCTAATAAATGAAAAACATGCTTTTATTTCCTTCTCTGCACAATAACTGGAATAATTTTTTAAATGTATATTGCTTTTGTTTAACATTGTAGCAATAAAGCACTACGATGTTCACGACTAAACTTTTGGGACTACATTTAACATTGTGGAAGGAATTTGCTCTGTTTATGTACTAAGAACACTAATGCCAAAATACCATGAGGATTTAGCACATAGATTTCTGTCAGACCGAATATAGTTTAGACAGTGTCAACTTTTGACAAGTTCTTCAATGTTTTTATTCATATTTTAAAGCATAACATCTGAGCCATTTCTGAATCAAAATCTTAGTTACAGTAAATCTTTCCTAGATTTTATTAGTCTTGGGATAATCAACTATTTGCCAAAGAGAAAGAAACATCACACCCAGGAGCAAATTCAAATTGTCAGACACCAAAAACATGCATCGTTCTCAGCACGCTGTTGAGATGACCCTTAGAGAATCAAGATGGAATCATTATTCAGAGCCATAACAAGCTAGAAAAACACCTTCATTTTCTACACTGGGAAACTGTGATCCTTGAAAACTGGAACTGTGGCTTACTGGCCTACAAAGTTACATGAGTTAGGACTACACACCCAGCCCAAACCAGCTTGAGTAGAAAAAGGTTTCTGATTGAACTAAAAGTCCAAAGGTGAGGCAGATTTTGAGGTGCGGCCCAATGTAGGTGCTTACCTACGACAATGATGTTACCAGCACATAGTTTCTTTTTCCTCTTTATCTATCATTGCCTTCTGCTCTGTTGGCTTTCATCCAAGACTCCACGCAGTAATAAGTGACTCCACCTCCACCCTCTCCCAACACCAAGCCAAGAGGAAAAGAAGATCCATTTCCCACGGCTCTCTCCAAAGTCTAGAATTCCTCCTGAACCCAGTTCTGTCACTTGCCTCCTCTGAATTAATCTCATTTCTGGGGCCAGACCACAGAAATGCCATTCTTCAGGAAAAGATACATTCCTGAAACTGGAGTCCCACCTGGTTCACACAGACAGAAGATGGGGAATGTATGACTCCCCCGTGAAACTTGGAAATTATTGCTGAAAGGCAGGGGAAGGCATTCTAGAGAGGTAAACACCTAATCAATCCTATTTCTGCTCCTTACTTCATGCTACCTGCTGCTGCTGCTAAGTTGCTTCAGTCATGTCCAACTCTGTGCGACCCCATAGACAGCAGCCGGCCAGGCTCCCCCGTCCCCGGGATTCTCCAGGCAAGAACACTGGAGTGGGTTGCCATTTCCTTCTCCAATGCATGAAAGTGAAAAGTGAAAGTGAAGTAGCTCAGTCATGTCCGACTCTTCGCGACCCCATGAACTGCCGCCTACCAGGCTCCTCCACCCATGGGATTTTCCAGGCAAGAGTACTGGAGTGGGTTGCCATTGCCTTCTCTGTCATGCTACCTAGGGAAAGTCAATTACTTAAGTTTTAGTTTCCTAATCTGTAATTCAGTAGTCATCTCACACACTTCAGCTACATCACTGGGATATTTGAAGATCAGGAGAAAAATATATAAAATCTTTCCCTGTATATGATAAAAAGTATTAACATAAAAGAAAAACATAAGATTTAAATCTGAACATGTGTACACACACAGCCTTATAGTATAAATGTAGGAATTTTGCAAAGATACTCTATATTGTAAACAAATCAAATTAATTTCCTAATCTTTATAGTCATAAATCAGCCTTCACACACTTTCACTTAGGTATACTCATGTAAAGAATACCTGAGATTTTAAACAGGAAAAGCTTAATTGCATTTCACTTTCTCACAAGGTACACCTCTTAATTCTAAATGTTGGCTATTTCAGAAGGAATGTAACTTTTTGTAGGAGTCAGGAAATATTCCCAAGGGAAAGGACTTCAGAGTGACAGGGAGTAGTCATCTAGGCAACCGCCAGTCTTGAGGTTTTAGGGTTTTTTTTCTGCTCCAAACCAAAGTGGACTATAATCCTATTCCCACTTTAGCAATTGCAAGCAAAAAGCATTATTCAGAGCATCTCTTCACTGTGTCATTTCTGGCCTTGCTTAGATTTGTACAATAGCAAGTCAGAACAAAAATAGCTAATCCAATAAATATGTAGTAGTTGAATTCTAACTGATGATGAAAAATTGAACCCTAACCAACTGGCGTTGCTCAACACTGAGGAAAAATGTTCTGATACCAAAGGCAATCAGTCTAGTGGAGAAACCAACATGGAAATAAAAGAATAGTTCCAAGCAGAGCAACATAACACACACAGAATAACTCAAAGAAAGAATTCCTGTCTGGGTGAGGTCACAGGACTTCCATCAACCCCTTCAAAAGAAAGCTGCTTGGAGATGAGAACTGAACCTTAGTTATCCTTACCTACACAATAATTAGCATAGCACAGCTTCCATCAGAGAGTAAGCATTTGCTATTTTTTAGAATATACTTGACTTCAATGAGCAGAGTTGGAATGAAGTAAAAGACACTGTTATCCCTTCTGACAAAGGCATTGCCTACAGCAAGTACTCTGAAATAAGTTAAAACCAGACCCAGACCCATATGTTCTAACCGATCAATCTACCTATCTATCTATATCTATCTTATCTTTGTACTATTTGCAGTGTTCTGTGTATAGTTATGAGCTTAGTACAGAAAGCATAGATTATTCCTTACTGTCCGTTTCTCAACCAATCTTTTGTCTTTCAGAAACCTGAGTTAAAGGTGGCCCTTTAAAGTTATCGGTAAAGAAAAATAGCAGAATACATTGTGCCAAATCTGTTTGTAGTTACTTGTTACCTACCTTGAGTGAAGTGATAAATAGTCTTCCTGGCAGAATTATTTACAAATAATTCTGGCTGAACAACATCTTACAGGACATGTGAAATACTCACAGAACATTAGGATGCATTTTATTTTTTTTTATTTTTTTTTTATTGGTGGCTAATTATTTTACAATATTATATTGATTGGTTTTGCCATACATTGACATGAATCTGCCCCAGGTATACATGAGTTCCCCTTCCTGAACCCCCCTCCCACCTCCCTCCTCCCCTTATCCTCCCTGTGGGTCATCCCCATGCACCAGCCCCGAGCACAGGATGCATTTTAAAGCTAGTCACCTAACTCAGAGATTTAGGGGGAAAATATTGCAACTTTCTAACTCTATATGTGTAATGTCCCTCTAAGCAAACAGCTCTAAAGTCTGAGATACTCAGTCCCTTAGAATTGCGTATGCCTCTGTTCAAAATTCCACAGAGAAACTGCCTTGTCCTTTTAGGATAGTCTCAGCTGGGCACGCTGATTGTGGCATGGTAGTACCAGACCTGTGACACTCCACAAGTCTCAGTTCTGATCCGGTGTGGGTCTGTACCCTAGCGCAGTGTCAATGTGCAACCCATCCCAAGTTCAAATGAAGCAGGGGACCGAGGGCCTGAACCAGTGCCATGTGGCTTCGTACCAGTTCACAGAGACTTTTTTTGAATAATTGGGACTCCATAGGTGCAGCGGCTGTGCTTTGCTGGAGCAGCCGTGAAGAGATAGCCCACAACCAAGGTTCAGTTCAGTTCAGTTCAGTTCAGTCGCTCAGTCGTGTCCGACTCTCCGCGACCCCATGAATCACAGCATGCCAGGCCTCCTTGTCCATCACCAACTCCTGGAGTACACTCAAACTCATGTCCACAGAGTCAGTGATGCCATCCAGCCATCTCATTCTCCGTCATCCCCTTCTCCTCCCGCCCCCAACCTTTCCCAGCATCAGAGTCCTTTCCAGTGAGTCAACTCATCGCATGAGGTGGCCAAAGTATTGCAGTTTCAGCTTTAGCATCAGTCCCTCCAATGAACACCCAGGATTGATCTCCTTTAGAATGGACTGGTTGGATCTCCTTGCAGTATAAGGGACTCTCAAGAGTCTTCTCCAACACCACAGTTCAAAACCAAGGTAAGTAAACCCAAATAAGACAGTAGGTATTGCGAGAGGGCATCAGAGGTCAGACACACTGAAATCATAATCACAGAAAATTAGTCGATCTGATCACACGGACCACAGGCTTGTCTAACTTAATGAAAATAAGCCATACTGTGTAGGGCCACCCAGGACAGGAAGGTCATGGTGGAGAGGTCTGACAGAATGTGGTCCACTGGAGAAGGGAATGGCAAAACACTTCAGTATACTTGCCTTGAGAACCCCATGAACAGTATCAACAGGCAAAATGATAGGACACTGAATGAGGAACTCCCCAGGTCGGTAGGTGCCCAGTATGCTACTGGAGATCAGTGGAGAAATAACTCCAGAAAGAATGAAGGGATGGAGTCAAAGCAAAACCAATACCCAGTTGTGGATGTGACTGGTGATAGAAGCAAGGTTCCATGCAGTAAAGAGCAATATTGCATAGGAACCTGGAATGTTAGGTCCATGAATCAAGGCAAATTGGAAGTGGTCAAACAGGAGATGGCAAGAGTGAACATAGACATTCTAGGGATCAGTGAACTAAAATGGACTGGAATGGGTGAATTTAACTCAGATGACCATTCTATCTACTACTGTGGGCAGGAATCCCTTAGAAGAAATGGAGAAGCGATCATGATCAACAAAAGAGTCTGAAATGCAGTACTTGGATGCAATCTCAAAAATGACAGAGTGATCTCTGTTCGTTTCCAAGGCAAACCATTCAATATTACAGTAATCCAAGCCTATGCCCCAACCAGTAACGCTGAAGAAGCTGAAGTTGAACGGTTCTGTGAAGACCTACAAGACCTTTTAGAACTAACACCCAAAAAAGATGTCCTTTTCATTATAGGGGACTGGAATGCAAAAGTAGGAAGTCAAGAAATGCCTGGAGTAACTGGCAAATTTGGCCTTGGAGCACGGAATGAAGCAGGGCAAAACCTAATAGAGTTTTGCCAAGAGAACGCACTGGTCATAGCAAACACCCTCTTTCAACAACACAAGAGAAGACTCTACATATGGACATCACCAGATGGTCAACACCGAAATCAGATTGATTATATTCTTTGCAGCCAAAGATGGAGAAGCTGTATACAGTAAGCAAAAACAAGACCAGGAGCTGACTGTGGCTCAGATCATGAACTCCTTATTGCCAACTTCAGGTTTAAATTGAAGAAAGTAGGGAATATCACTAAACCATTCAGATATGACCTAAATCAAGTCCCTTCTGATTATACAGTGGAAGTGAGAAATAGATTGAAGGGACTAGATCTGATAGAGTGCCTGATGAACTATGGACGAAGGTTCGTGACATTGTACAGGAGACAGGGACCAAGACCATCCCCCTGGAAAAGAAATGCGAATGCAGAGTTCCAAAGAATAGCAAGGAGAGATAAAAAAGCCTTCCTCAGCGATGAATGCAAGGAAGTAGAGGAAAACAACAGAAGAGGAAAGACAAGAGATCTCTTCAAGAAAATTAGAGATTCCAAGGGAAAATTTCATGCAAAGATGGGCTCGATTAAGGACAGAAATGATATGGACCTAAAAGAAGCAGAAGATATAAAGAAGAGGTGGCAAGAATACACAGAAGAAGTGTACAAAAAAATCTTCGCAACCAAGATAATCACGATGGCGTGATCACTCACTTAGAGCCAGACATCTTGGAATGTGAAGTCAAGTGGGTCTTAGAAAGCATCACTACAAACAAAGCTAGTGGAAGTGATGGAATTCCAGTTGAGCTATTTCAAATCCTGAAAGATAATGCTGTGAAAGTGCTACACTCAAAATGCCAGCAAATTTGGAAAACTCAGCAGTGGCCACAGGATTGGAAAAGGTCAGTCTTCATTCCAATCCCAAAGAAAGGCAATGCGAAAGAATGCTCAAACTACCACACAATTGCACTCATCTCACACGCTAGTAAGGTGATGCTCAAAATTCTCCAAGCCAGGCTTCAGCAATACGTGAACCGTGAACTTTCAGATGTTCAAGCTGGTTTTAGAAAAGGCAGAGAAACCAGAGATCAAATTGCCAACATCCACTGGATCATGGAGAAAGCAAGAGAGTTCCAGAAAAACATCTATTTCTGCTTCATTGACTATGCCAAAGCCTTTGACTGTGTGGATCACAATAAACTGTGGAACATTCTGAAAGAGATGGGAATCCCAGACCACCTGACCTGCCTCTTGAGAAACCTGTATGCAGGTCAGGAAGCAACAGTTAGAATTGGACATGGAACAACAGACTGGTTCCAAATAGGAAAAGGAGTTCGTCAAGGCTGTATATTGTCACCCTGCTTATTTTACTTCTATGCAGAGTACATCATGAGGAACGCTGGGCTGGAAGAAGCACAAGCTGGAATCAAGATTGCCGGAAGAAATATCAATAACCTCAGATATGCAGATGACACCACCCTTATGGAAGAAAATGAAGACGAACTAAAAAGCCTCTTGATGAAAGTGAAAGAGGAGAGTGTAAAAGTTGGCTTAAAGTTCAACATTCAGAAAACTAACATCATGGCATCTGGTCCCATCACTTCATGGGAAATAGATGGGGAAACAGTGGAAACAGTGTCAGACTTTATTTTTTGGGCTCCAAAATCATTGTGGATGCTGATTGCAGTCATGAAATTAAAAGATGCTTACTCCTTGGAAGGAAAGTTATGACCTACCTTGATAGCATATTAAAAAGCAGAGACATTACTTTGCCAACAAAGGTCCGTCTAGTCAAGGCTATGGTTTTTCCAGTGGTCATATATAGATCGGAGAGTTGGACTGTGAAGAAAGCTGATCACCGAAGAACTGATGCTTTTGACCTGTGGTGCTGGAGAAGACTCTTGAGAGTCCCTTGGAATGCAAGGAGATCCAACCAGTCCATTCTAAAGGAGATCAGTCCTGGGTATTCATTGGAAGGACTGATGCTAATGCTGAAACTCCAATACTTTGACCACTTCATGCGAAGAGTTGACTCACTGGAAAAGACTCTGATGCTGGGAGGGGTTGGGGGCAGGAGGAGAAGGGGACGACATAGAATGAGATGGCTGGATGGCATCACCAACTCAATGGACATGAGTTTGAATGAACTCCAGGAGATGGTGATGGGCAGGGAGGCCTGGCGTGCTGTGATTCATGGGGTCGCAAAGAGTCGGACACGACTGAATGACTAAACTGAACTGAAAAGAATGTAGAAGTAAAGTGAAGCAACACATAAGGAAGGTATATTAATGCAGCTTTTGAACCTGGAGCCTGAGAGCCCAAATCCAGAATCATCTTGCAGTCTTTCCATCCATTATGCCAGCCTCTCTATTATTCAAATAAAGCCAGTATGGACTGGATTACAAGTCAGAAGTCTATTGTGACCTGTTCCTTAGTACCCAGAACAGTAATTGCAGTGAGTAGTATAGAACCCTTGAAGTGGGCATGGCTCCTCCAGCAGCAAAACACAACCACTACAATCAGATAGCAGCTCCACTACCTTTACCTCCACATATCTTTAAGCCACACATCACCAAGCTTCTGGTGGTAAACTCACCGTCATCAGCTTGACCTGGCAGCTTCTGGGTTCTAATCCTGACACTGCCTAGCTGACTTTGTGCACTAAAGTCCTCCTCTGTAAAATGAGGATTTTACATACATGATCTCTAAGGTTGACTAGCTCAAAGCTGACCTCATGTCTTATAAACATCATGTCGTTGAGAAAGCTGAAGGGTGATTAATCTAAAATAAGTAAACTTTTAGACTGGGATTAAACTACAAATTTCAATATCAACTAACCTTTATTAGGGGCTTATTATGTATCAGACCAGAGAAGGCAATGGCAAGCCACTCCAGTACTCTTGCCTGGAAAATCCCATGGACGGAGAAGCCTGGTAGGCTGCAGTCCATGGGGTCGCTACGAGTCGGACATGACTGAGCGACTTCACTTTCACTTTTCACTTTCACACATTGGAGAAGGAAATGGCAACCCACTCCAGGGTTCTTGCCTGGAGAATCCCAGGGACGGGGGAGCTTGGTGGGCTTCCGTCTATGGGGTCACACAGAGTCGGACACGACTGAAGTGACTTAGCAGCAGCAGCAGCATGTATCAGACACTGTTCTAAACATTTCACATGTTTTGAACTATTACGTTCTCAGAAATCGGGTCTTCTCTCGTGGCTCAGTGGTAAAGAATCCACCCGCCAGTGCAGGAGACACAGTTTGATACCTGATCCAGGAAGATCCCACGTGCTACAGATCAACTAAATCCATATGCCACAACTATTGAGCCTGTGCTCTAGAGCCCTGGAGTTGCAACTACTGAGCGCACGTACCCTAGAGCCTGTGCTCTACAACAAGGAAAGCCACCACAATGAGAACCCCGTGCTCTGCAACTAGAGAGCAGCCCCCATTTGCCACAACTAGAGAAAACCCGCACTCAACAACAAAGACTCAGCACAGCCAAAAATAAGTAAATAAATAAATTAAATTAACTTCAGAAGTCATTTAAGGTCGGTCCTACTGCTATCCTTTATCACAGGTAAGGAAACTGAGGCACAGAAATGTTACAAAGTGTGCCCATAGCCATGCAGATGATGGCCTGGGACTTAAACACCAGAATCTTGGTCCAGTGGAGAAGGAAATGGCAACCCACTCCAGTATTCTTGCCTGGGAAATCCCATGGACTGAGGAGCCTGGTGGGCTACAGTCCATGGGTTTGAAAAGACTCGGACATGACTGAGTGACTCACACACATACAGTGAGAGTTAAGGAACTGAAAGAAACTGAATAAGGCTCAGGCAGAGAAAGCAAGGGGGAAAGTGGTGAGAGAATGAATTGGACACGTTTGCAGAAGCTAAATCATAAATAGCTATATTAAGACATTTGGACAAAGGCAGAATTACCTTAAAGCTAATGAAGTGCTCCTCTCTCATGAAAGGTCTTGGCAAGCAGTTCACATAGTCACAGTTTTTGAAAATTTTGCAAAAGAAAGGTACTTTTCACTGAAATTGGCAGAGACAGCTGTCTATTTCATTAAACATCCTGTGGTGTCAGTTGGCATTGAAGTGGCTATGGCACTTGGGGGAATCCAGTTATGGAAAGTAGGGTTGACTAGGTATTAGTTTGGGTTTACTATTCACAATCATTTCCAGATATGGGGAACTTACTGAAAGCAATTTCAGTGTTAAGAAAGGCTTTTTTCCTTTTTTTATTTTTTTTGATGAGAATGGTATATTTGATAAAATTCAAATGCACAGCTTTTATTTGCCATTTGGAAGACATATCCATAAAACAAGTTGGGAATTAAAGACTTCCAACATGAGTGTCTATGACAAGTATCTTCTTTTTTTTTTTTATTACCTTTTATTACTTAATTACTTTTATTATTACTTTCAATTTTTTAAAAAATAGCTTATAAACTAAGATTAAAACAATGAAATATGAAATAGATGCAATAGAGATTAGAAATGAAATCAGTAAGAATTACTCAAAAGTTGAAAAGCAAATTTTTACAATAAGCTCTCAGATCATACCAAATGATTAATTAAGAGGAGGAAATAATAATTACTTTGAAATAGAAGTAATAAGTAGACACCTGGATATTTTGATAATCCAATTAATGCAGAGAAGTGAGTCATATGAACACATTGGGAAAGGATTTAAAATTCTTGCTAATTTGAAATAAAATACTTGAGTCAACAAAGATGACTCTTAACTCTTAATATACCACTGCAGAGGGGGCATCAACAACCAGTTGCTTAATGTGTATCATGAGCTTTACTGGTCCTGAAGATTAGTCTCTGAACAAGAAAATTTGAAATATCCTAAAATCCAACCAGTCCATTCTAAAGGAGATCAATCCTGAGTGTTCATTGGAAGGACTGATGCTGAAGCTGAAACTTCAATACTTTGGCCACCTCATGCGACGAGTTGACTCATTGGAAAAGACTCTGATGCTGGGAAGGATTGGGGGCCAGAGGAGAAGGGGACGACAGAGAAATAGATGGCTGGATGGCATCACCGACTCTGTGGACATGAGTTTGAGTGAACTCCGGGAGTTGGTGATGGA
Source organism: Moschus berezovskii (assembly GCF_049115385.1). NCBI lineage: Eukaryota > Metazoa > Chordata > Mammalia > Artiodactyla > Moschidae > Moschus > Moschus berezovskii. The sequence goes on along the minus strand of NC_142464.1, from coordinate 45,639,513 downwards.
CAGGGAGGCCTGGCGTGCCTGGGGTCGCAAAGAGTCGGACATGACTGAGTGACTGAACTGAACTGAACTGAAGTAGGGCAATTGTTTTGCATATTATTTCCCCAAATCAAAAATAAATGCTTGTTGCAATAAGGCCTTCTCTCAATGAATGCTACCTTGCCAACTGCATATCTTAACAAGTCCTTCATAAGTGTGTTGATTAAAGATAACGTACAACCCTTCAGGTGACCCATTTTAAATCTGAACATAGCTCCCCAAAAAGCAGCTTTGGGTTAACTGTGGGTTCTTTGTTCACAGACACTGTCCTTCCAAATGCTAAGGTTGCATGGGCAAACTGTTCACTTCAGGACTTGAATGCACTTTGTTTTCTGTACCTCACCCTGCCTAAGTGAGTATATTCCCTTCTAGCTCATAGTAGTCGGTGCTTAACACCCCACTGAGAATAACACTCTAATCCTGGGGGATTAAGCAAACACTGCCCCTAGCCTTCAGCATTACATTGTTAATCCATTAGGATTTACAAAAGTACAATTTGAAAAACAAGGAAATAATTATATTGCCCATAATTTAGGATGGCAAAATCAGATCAATTAAGGCTGCCAATGTATGATTTAATTAATACAACCATTGTATGGAGGGTATTGCAGCACATATGGTATGTGATATGTAAAACTCAGCAACGTTTTTTTTTAATAATGTGTAAATATAGATAATATAAAGTTAAAGATCAAGTAGCGATCTCTTCCTTAGCTCTACCTTGGATTGCGTTTTTAACCTGACCCTGACTATATCAAGTGTCAATTTCATAAATGATAATGAAATTGTCTATTGAAATAAAAAGTTATAACCAGCGTTTTTACTTTATATGTCAGGTTCTTAATAGTTTCCTAAATAACAAGGAACACTCTTAGTCAGTTGGCATTTTCCAGTGTTTTAATTGCCTGCTGTGATATAATTATTGTGACATTTTGGGATGTTTTTAACATCCTGAATTAAATATTCTGACATCCCACAGAGCACTTCATGAAAACAGTCAAACTGTATTCAAGTCATTAGCAGTCTACAGCTGTCCTTTAATATTAAAATTATTTTCCAACACAAAACACAGATGAAAATTAAAGTATTTAACAACTTTAAGCTCAGGTTAGATTTGAGCTATATATTACCCTAATTTGGCAGGTAAGGAAGATCAAGGTGACTCTGAGATTCTTCCATTAAACTTTATCTGAAGTGCCAAGTGAATAAAGGCCACCTCGTGATAAAAGATAATGAACAAAATGTACTGATTTCAACAGTGCAATTAGCCCCAGATTACACAGCCACAAATTCTGCATTAAGGATAATCACCAGAACACATCTCTTTTTCAATTGTCCTGGAAAGCTGGCTTGCTTTATTTTATTCAGGTATTTATTTATCTATTCATTGATCTGTTTATTTATTTGCTTCCTGATATATTTAAATAAAATGTTACAGATAATTTAGATAATTTATTTTTCAAATTTTTATAAAATTTTTAAGGGTAGCACTCCATTTGCAGTTATTACAAAATGTCAGCTCTGTATCCCATGTTGTACGATGCTTCCTGGAGCCTATCTTACACCCAATGGTTGGTGCTTCACTCTCCCCTAACCCTATGCTGCCTCTCCCCTCAGCCCACCCATAATCACTAGATTATTCTCTATCAAGTCTGCCTTTTTATGTCTTGTGAGCTCTTTTTTGTTATGCTCACTAATTTGTTGCATTTAGTAAATTCCACCCATAAGTGACATTATTTATCTTTTTCTATCCGACTTATTTCACTTAGTGTAATGCCCTCCAAGTCTGTCCATGTTAACACAAATAGCATATTTTCATTCTTTTTTATGACTGAGTATTATTGCACTGTAGCCCACCAGGTTCCTCTGTCCATGGGATTTCCCAGGCAAGAACACTGGAGTATTCTTGGAGTGGGTTGCCATTTCCTTCTCCAGGAGATCTTTCTGAACCAGGGATCAAACCTGAATCTGGTGGCTTGGCAGGTGGATTCTTTATCACTAAGCTACCAGGGAAGTCCTAGTATTCCATTGTTAGATAATTGATATATTTTAAATAACAGACCCTATGCTGTACTCAGTGTGACAAAGTCCTAAAACCTAGCTGGGTTGACCAGTTATTATCCCAGTATTATCCCTGATTCTTTTCTTGCTCTCACACATCAAAATGCAAAACATCAAAGAATCCTATTGACTAAAATTCAAAATCCAGCACTTCCTACCACCTCTTCCTCTGCCTCTTAGTTCAAGCCACTATCACCTTTTTTAATTTGGTAAAATAGACATAAAAAGGGACTTTCTTGGTGGTCCAGGGTTAAGACTCCATGTCCCCAGAGCACAGGGTGCACATTTGATCCCTGTTCACAGATCTAAGATCCCACATGTCATGAGGCATAGCTAAAAAAACAAAAAAAAATACATAAAATTTGCCATGCTAGCTATTTCAAAGCATACATTCCATGGCTTCCTTGGTGGTTCAGAAGGTAAAGAATCCACTTGCAATGCAGGTGATTTGGATCAACCCCTGGGTTGGGAAGATCCCCTGGAGGAGATGGCTATCCACTCTAGTATTCTTTCCTGGAGAATTCCATGGACAAAGGAGCCTGGGAGGTTACAGTCGATGGGGTCGCGAAGAGTTCGAAGCAGGTGAATCACTAACACACGCCATGGAATTAAGTACATTCACAATGTTGTGCAACTATCACTACTATCCATTTCCAGAACTTTTTCATCATCCCAAACCTATGAAACAGTAACTGCCCATTCCCCATCTCCCTCCACCAGTGCCTGACAACTCCACTCCACTTTCTCTATGAATCTAATTCTCATAGATATTTCATATAGTGAAATCATGTAATATTTGTCCTTTTATGTTTGGTTCATTTCACTTAGCATTTTTAAAGGCTTATCCATGTTGTAGCATGTATCAGATTTTCCTTTTCCTTTTTAAGGCTGAGGTGTTGGAGAAGACTCTTGAGAGTCCCTTGGACTGCAAGGAGATCCAACCAGTCCATTCTAAAGGAGATCAATCCTGGGTGTTCACTGGAAAGACTGATGCTAAAGCTGAAAGTCCAATACTTTGGCCACCTCATGCGACGAGTTGACTCACTGGAAAAGACTCTGATGCTGGGAAGGATTGGGGGCGGGAGGAGAAGGGGATGACAGAGAATGAGATGGCTGGATGGCATCACCGACTCGATGGACATGATTTTGAGTGAACTCCGGGAGTTGGTGATGGACAAGGAGGCCTGGCATGCTGTGATTCATGGAGCCGCAAAGAGTCAGTCACGACTGAGCGACTGAACTGAACTGAACTGAATATAACATTGTATGCCTATTAAAATAGCTAAGTTTTTAAGATTTTCATATGTACTGTCAATTTAAACTCTCCAAGGTAAGGTAAGAGAATGCTTGCTCTAGCACTGGTGTTACCTACAGCAACTATAGCTATGCAATGAAATAAACAGAACAACCTCAGGGATGGGTTAGGAAGTGCATAAGTAGGGGAGTAAGATTAGTGGAAAAGAGCACTGATGGGCACTGGGGAAGATAATATTAAAAAAATAGACTTTACTTTCTTCACAATCTCTGCCTGGACTGACTGACCAAGATGGAAAACTGTAATATAGCAGGAGCAGCATAAATAAGTGCTAAGTATGTTTTTAGTTACAACAAAGCATTAAATAATAATTCTGATGCAAGCTCTGCATTGATTATGCCTGGTTTCTCTAAAAACGTCAGCTTCACACTCTGTGACACAGCAATTTAAAAGTTGCCTCTAAATTCAGTTTATTTCAATATTTGGCTTTAATGGATTTATAGCTATTTTTACAGCTGGAAAATACAAGCTTGCAAAGGCACAATACACACAATAGAAAACAAACAGGACAAAGTTGATGAGATTCCTGTTTCAAATCACTGTACCTGTTTCAAGCCACTGTACCTGTTTCAAGCCTTTGGCCCAGTTCTGGTGGGGTTAAATCAGTGTTTTGTTATTTCAAAGTGACAACTTGTAGTAGAAAGGAAGGGAAGGTTCTCTTGCTCTTTATAAATTATTACAATTCTCCTTGATAATGCAGTTAACTTATAGGAATGTTTTTAAGAAACGTGTCCATTTTTTGGAAGTTTGCTTCATTTCAGCCTGACAGTATAAAACTTCTTACCCAGACAGGAACTGGAATATAGCCTACTTCACTGGAAGTAAACAAGGTGGTACCAAGGGCAGTACCACTGCCCTGTATCTGCTTTGTGAAGCCCTCACATTTTCTCCCAATACCACACATCTTATTCATGAAAAATCCATGTGGACCAAGGGAGATACTTGTCAATCAGCATGTTAAAACCTGATAAAGCTCATTTTTCTTATTATTAGATGAAATTAATATCTACAAGTTCTAATATTTCCTCTTGCACTCCACTTTAGAAATCACTGTTACAGGGAAAGAGCTTGCTACATTTTAGAAAAAACATCTCAGTATGACATAATGTGATTTACAGCTTTCAAAGGACCTTAGTATCTACAAGGTTGTCAGCACTCACAAACTCCACTGCTCACCATCCATTCAGTTCTCAGCTTCTTCCAAACATCCTTCCATCTTTCTTCTATCTTTCCAATAAAGGCTTCTTTTTGTTAAAAAAAAAAAAAGATACTTCTTAGTCTTCGTCTGTCTCAATCCCTCTGACTAGCAAACATGGTTACCGTGCCTTCTTTCTGCTTTTTCTTCACAGCATCAGTTTAGTTCAGTTCAGTTGCTCAGTCGTGTCTGACTCTTTGCAACCCCATGAACTGCAGCACGCCAGCCCTCCCTGTCCATCACCAACTCCCGGAGTCCACCCAAACCCATGTCCATTGAGTCAGTGATGCCATCCAACCATCTCATCCTCTGTCATCCCCTTCTCCTCCTGCCCTCAATCTTTCCCAGCATCAGGGTCTTTTCAAATGAGTCAGCTCTTCCCATCAGGTGACCAAAGTATTTTGAGGTATAATTTACTTATCATAAAATTCATCCATTTTAAGTGCAAAATTCAATTCTTTTTAGTAAATTTACAGAATCATGCAATCACTGCAACAGTCCAGTTTTAAAACATTTTCAAGCACTCCAAAAATACCAATGGCCCATTTATGCATTTTTTCCTTAACAATTGCCTTTGTTTTGGTCCAGTGACAGCACACTCTTGATTTCCCTGTTGTCTTTTTTCCCATTCTAGCCCATCCTCCTTGGTCTGTCCCTCCTACTCTACACAATCTTTAAATATATTCCTTACAATCTAGTCCTAGACCCTTAGAGCTTAGGCCCTGGGCTTCTTTTCTTACTCTACATGCTTTCCTTAAGACACCTTGTCCATTCCATGACTTTAAGTACCATCCCACCTACACCAAAATCTATTCTTATACTTGAAACAAACACAACATTGCAAATCAACTATACTTTAATTTTAAAAAATCTACTCTCCACTCAGACCTCTCTTTTGGGCTCTTAATTTTTATATATTATCTGTGTACCACCTTCAACTTAACATGAACTTTAGTATTCTCTGTCTGTTTGCATGCATGCTCAGTCACTTCAGCTGTGTCCAACTCTTTGAGACCCAGTGGACTGTAGCCCACCAGGCTCCTCTGTCCTCTAGGCAAGAACACTGCAGTGGGTTGCCATGCCCTCCTCCAGGGGATCTTCCTGACCCCAGGATTGAACTCTCTTCTCCTTTGTCTCCTGCATTGCAGGTGGATTCTTTACACACTGAGCTACCTGAAAAGCCCATCCTTTTTCTACCCCAAAACTTTTCCTTCTCCAATGTCTCTTCTCTCAATAAAGACATCACTAACATCTTTCACTCAGTGGCCTGTGCCAGAACACTTGTGCACTATCCTTAACTTCTCTCTCCCTATTCTACCATACTCAGGGCATCCCTTCTCCCCATCTCCATGGACACTTCCCTAGGCCCAAAGAAACAGCATTTCTTGCTTGGACAACTACTGTAACCTCCTAATGGTTTCTCTGCATCCACTCTGGACCCCTTCTACACTTTTCTCCACAATGCTATCAGAGTCAAATAAAAAATAAACATAATTCAAATCTACTTTAAATGTTTCAATGGTTTCTATAAACTGTATGATAAATTCAGAATTCTTCACCATAGCCTACATAGCCCTTCACCATCAGCTCCCTAACAATCCCCCAGGCCCACAGGCATTCCTTTCATTCTTGCCTACTAAAATCCCACCACAGCCTTAACGTACCAAACTCTCCTCTCACTGTAGGTTACTTCCTCATCCTGAAATGTTCTCGCATGGGTCTCCCCACATCTCAGTCTTACTCCACATCTTCCCAAGAGAAACGTTCTTCCCTGACTCTAGATTCTTGGTCAGTTTCAATAAAATACTCTCTCATAGTACCCTGGTCCTTGGTAGGACTGATCACAGCTGTAATTAAATAACAGTCTATATTGTTTAATGTCTGTTTCCCTCTCTAGGCTGTTATCTTTACGAGGGCAGGGACAATGTCAAATTTGCTTCATTATTGCATGCTTGGGAGCCTGACACATAGGAGGCACTCAGTAAATACCTGTCCAAGGACTACATGGTTTCATTTAGTCCTCATAATAATCCTGAAAGTTAACTAATACCATTTACACAGCACAGGTAAAGAAATTATGATTCAGAGAATGCAGTTAACTTGCCCAAGATCAATCACAGAGGATTTTATTAATAGAAGCATAAATAGAATAACACATTGAGCATCTTAGAATACTTGCTTAATCAAAGCTAGAGTAATGATAAATGATACACATTGTCATTAATATTGTTCAGCTTTTAAACAAATCTTCCAGCCAAGGAACCAAAGCAGTTAGTCAGCCTTAGGAAACAGAGTTACACCTACACATTTAATCTCAAAAAATGCTTTTGAAGTAGAAATTAACATATATTAAATTACTTTCTCCCAGGAAGACCTAACCCATGGCCAGTCTATTATTTATGCACACCATATAAAGATAATTGATGAAAAGAATCCATGGTTTCTCCCACTCCTATCCCCAGTCACCACATAGTGAATAAACTGTTATGAATCAAGGAATCTAGGTAGTACTGAGTTGTATGGTAGATAGCAATAAGCACTTTATAAATGTTTGTTGGTTGGATATAGAAATGTTGATCAGTAGAAATCAGCCAAAGCTTGAACCCTCAACTTCCTGATTCAAATTTTAAAGATAATTTATACCTCAATCAAAAAAATTTAGATGGAACTTTTAGAGCCTTCCTGGTCCTAAGGCTTTACATGAACTAGCCCTTTCATGGTACTAACTACCACCCCACCAGCACTAGACAACTTTGCCAGAACTCTCTGGAGAGAAAAAACGAGACTTTGAAACAAGAATGTATAGTAGACAAGAACTTTTTGTAATAAATATAAAAGCCACTAACCAATTGATCAAGTAAAAAACAAAACAAAACAAAAAAACCTAAGCAATAAAAGCAATGGATATTATTTAGCAAATACCTGTTGAGTACCTGTGTTTGCCACACAGTGTTGATAATGATGACCTACATTTGTATAGTTTATAAAAGGTTAATAACTGCCTTTCCTCCCTTTCTGCAGTGAACTTGAACATGCCAACCTGTGGTCTAACAGTCACTTACTTTTTGATCTATCCCCACTAAGATGCCAGCACAACCAGAGAAGTAGATTAGTCCTATGAGTTTTGTATCCAGCATACGAAGATAAGCCCCGAACTTTCATAAGCCCAACAAGCCGTAGCATTTTCTTAACACTTTGGGAGTAAACATATAATTGGTTCTGCCACAAGTTCTAAATAAGACTCCAGTTCTTCCATTAGACCTGGGTTCTGCCTAAACCCCATTCAAACAGAAATCTGATGAACACACTAACACTTGCTGCTCCCCTCTCAATGAGGCTGAGACCATATCTATGAAGTTTCTCCTTAAAGTTGGCCAGAGTAGGCCAAACCAAGGCAAAAGATCAGCAGGTCAACTGCAAGATTGGATATCAGGACCAGACAAGATTTGATCAGCCTCCATAGTACACCAGGGTTATCAGAAGTGATGGAGAGCAAAAACCAAGTGTCAACCCAAGAGGCCAAATCTTAAACCTAGTCCAAGTATGTTACTTACAACCAACAACATTAGATAATACACAAAGATAAGGATCACAGTAAATGCAGGAGAACAGTTTGAGTCATATCAATAACCTCAGATATGCAGATGACACCACCCTTATGGCAGAAAGTGAAGAGGAACTCAAAGGCCTTTTGATGAAAGTGAAAGAGGAGAGTGAAAAGGTTGGCTTGAAGCTCAACATTCAGAAAACGAAGATCATGGCATCTGGTCCCATCACTTCATGGGAAATAGATGGGGAAACAGTGGAAACAGTGTCAGACTTTATTTTTTGGGGCTCCAAAATCACTTCAGATGCTGATTGCAGCCATGAAATTAAAAGATGCTTACTCCTTGGAAGGAAAGTTATGACCAGCCTAGATAGCATATTAAAAAGCAGAAACATTACTTTGCCAACCAAGGTCCGTCTAGTCAAGGCTATGGTTTTTCCCACGGTCATGTATGTGAGAGTTGGACTGTGAAGAAAGCTGATCGCCAAAGAATTGATGCTTTTGAACTGTGGTGCTGGAGAAGACTCTTGAGAGTCCCTTGGACTGCAAGGAAATCCAACCAGTCCATTCTAAAAGAGATCAATCCTGGGTGTTCATTGGAAGGACTTATGCTAAAGCTGAAAGTCCAATACTTTGGCCACCTCATGCGACGAGTTGACTCACTGGAAAAGAGTCTGATGCTGGGAGGGATTGGGGGTAGGAGGAGACGGGGACGGCAGAGAATGAGATGGCTGGATGGCATCACCGACTCGATGGACATGAGTTTGAGTGAACTCCGGGAGTTGGTGATGGACAGGGAGGCCTGGCGTGCTGTGGTTCATGGGGTCGCAGAGAGTCGGACACGACTGAGCGACTGAACTGAACTGAACTGATTTCAAGGATTTAATTTTGAGGACTATTAGCATTCAGTTAGTAAATGGCTGGCTGGGTTAACGGCATAAGAATAAGGGCAGTCCAGAACTTGCAACCAAAAGAAAACTAAGATAGGTCCTCTTAACAAGATAAAGTGTGTTATTCCCCTTTTACAGATAGGAAACTGAGGTTTCAAAGCCCCAGTGATTTGCCAAAGGGAGAACTCTGATCAAGGAGCAGGATGCACCCAGAACCAAACATAATGTCTGACTTCTGAAAAGCACTTTATAAATGTCTGTTGACTGGATTTAGGAACAAACCAAAACTTGGACACTTCTGATTCATATTTTACCTGTAACTCTTGGGCTTTACTATAATAGTGTTTTACATAAACTAGCTCTTTAATTGTATTATCTACCAAACCATCCTGCTTCCATTAGTGCTAAAGGTAAGTCAAATAACTCATGATTGGAGTTAGTCTAATGCAAGTCAGTTTTGTAAAAAAAGTTTTAAAGGTGAGACATTAATCCACAGAGAAGTCTTCCCTTACATTCAGTTCAGTGTAGTCGCTCAGTCATGTCCAACTCTTTGCAACCCCGTGAATTGCAGCACGCCAGGCCTCCCTATCCAACACCAATTCCCTGAGATCACCCAAACTCATGTGCATCGAGTCAGTGTTGCCATCCAGCCATCTCATTCTCTGTCGTCCCCTTCTCCTCCTGACCCCAATCCCTCCCAGCATCAGGGTCTTTTCCAGTGAGTCAACTCTTTGCATGAGGTGGCCAAAGTATTGGAATTTCAGCCACAGCATCAGTCCTTACAATGAACACCCAGAACTAATCTCCTTTAGGATGGACTGGTTGGATCTCCTTGCTGTTCAAGGGACTCTCAAGAGTCTCCTCCAACACCATAGTTCAAAAGCATCAATTCTTCGGCGTTCAGTTTTCTTCACAGTGCAATTCTCACATCCATACATGACCACTGGAAAAACCATAGCCTTGACTAGACGGACCTTTGTTAACAAAGTAATGTCTCTGCTTTTTAATATGCTATCTAGGTTGGTCATAACTTTCCTTCCAAGGAGTAAGTGTCTTTTAATTTCATGGCTGCAATCACCATCTGCAGTGATTTTGGAACCCAGAAAAATAAAGTCTGGCACTGTTTCCACTGTTTCCCCATCTATTTCCCATGAAGTGATGGGACCAGATGCCATGATCTTTGTTTTCTGAATGTTAAGCTTTAAGCCAACCTTTTCACTCTCCTCTTTCACTTTCATCAAGAGGCTCTTTAGTTCCTCTTCACTTTCTGCCATAGGGTGGTGTCATCTGCATATCTGAGGTTATTGATATTTCTCCCAGCAATCTTGATTCCAGCTTGTGCTTCTTCCAGCCCAGCATTCCTCATGATGTACTCGTATACGTTAAATAAGCAGGGTGACGATATACAACCTTGACGTACTCCTTTTCCTATTTGGAACCAGTCTGTTGTTCCATGTACAGATCTGACCGTTGCTTCCTGACCTGCATACAGGTTTCTCAAGAGGCAGGTCAGGTGGTCTGGGATTCCCTTCTCTTTCAGAATGTTCCACAGGTTATTGTGATCCACACAGTCAAAGGCTTTGGCATGGTCAATAAAGCAGAAATAGATATTTTTCTGGAACTCTCTTGCTTTTTTGATGATCCAGCAGATGTTGGCAATTTGATCTCTGATTCCTCTGCCTTTTCTAAAACCAGCTTGAACATCTGGAAGTTCATGGTTCACATATTGCTGAAGCCTGGTTTGGAAAATTTTGAGCATCACTTTACTAGCATGTGAGATGAGTGGAACTGTGTGGTAGTTTGAGCATTCTTTGACATTGCCTTTCTTTGGGATTCCCTTACATTAGCAATAAGAAAAAAAAGTGAAAATAGAAGCCATATATATGCATGTTCTTGAGAGAAGCATCACAGTTAATTTCTGTATCCCACAGGCAGAGTCACAGTGGACACATTAGTGCAAACTTAAGTGACACCTCTGTAATGACAACCTCAACACAGAATATTTCTCTTAACTCTCTCTCTCTCTCTCTTTCTCTCTCTCTATGATATCTGCTCAAAGCCAGGGATGGAGAGTATCTATATGGTAATGTGTTGACTGTATTAATAATAAACGTTTGTTTTGAATTATATCCTGAATTAGTAATGAGACTCTCAGATTGAGTGCTCACTCACTGGAAGCCTGTGTTTGTGAATATTGTTGGTTAATCATTGAGCCACCCTATGAACTTATCAGGCACTATATACAATAAACATGTGACTACAGTTTGCCCTTCATGCCTCTGTGTTACCTAAATAATAGCATAGGTCTGAGAGCACAGTCTTGTAAATGATAGATTAAAATACACAAAATAACAATAAGACAATTCAAAAATCTCAACAGATAGAGACATAAAAGGTTAAAGTTGACATTCTTTCTTTAAAGTTACTGTGATGAGATGAGAGTAGGAAAATGTCAAACAGAATGGAGGTAAAATAAATGAAATTCACCACAGTAGCTGAATTATGTCCAAATTTCAAAGGTGATGAGAAAGGCTTTTCAAGTCTAAATAAAGATGGGGAAATACCAGTAATTATGCCTTCTATTTATCATCTTTTAGTAGCTGAAGGCATTTTACAACCTTTAACTCATTAATCTTCAAAACATGACTGTAAGTCTAGAGGATGACAGCTGATCCACCTTGTTTCACAGAAAAATGATGAGATGTAGGGGATGGGATGAGTGGTAGAGCTGCTGCACCATGCCTGTGGGCCCACCAGGGAAGACATTCAAGCAAATAACTACCCATTCTAAAATCCAGGCACAGAAGCTGGATCTAAAATCTAAACCCACAGAAGCATAGGTCTCCCCAAAGACATTTATTATCATAATCTAAAGTCCTAAGATTGGAAAGTCATTCTCTTCTAATTAGCTCCCAGGAATATGATTCCCTGGTCTTTTCCTTCTAGGTGTTAATGAGATTTTTTTATTTGTGAAAAGAACCTTGATGCCATCAGTAATAATAAACATGTAACCAGAGCTTTAAAATCATAAGTCATTAGATACGAAAGATGAGATCCATGTGTTATATTACCCTGTGTCTACACTACCCTCAAGTAGTCTGCATTATTCACTGCTTGAAGTATTTGCTGTTACTCTCTGGAGGAAACTGAAATTCCTGTAAGAAGATTAAATATGCCTAGCCTATTGAGGTCAGGCTTGACCATATAACTGCCTTTGGCCAGTGGAATGTAGGCAAAAGTCACATTTGTCACCTTTGAAAAGAAGTTTTAAGAGTTAACATATGGCAGGCCATTGGAATTTCCCCTCTGCCAAGAAATCTGAAAGTTGCAGATAGAGACTGTTCCATCAGTTTATCCAAAGTCAAAGTTGGAAATGAACAAAGCTGAGATGTGAACCCAGGCATCTGAGTTCCAGCACCCATTTTCTTAATGATTATTCCAGGAAATTTTCACCACTGTAAGAGTGTGGCCCAAAAGAGTCAAGGGTGAATTGTTCAATAAAAACTTTATAATTAGTAATTCCTTTAGGCATTGAGAGAACCTGACTGTGGTTTATAAAGGTAATCATTAATTAAATGTTTTTCTGTATATATGTTTCCTCAAGGTCTTTATACAAGAGGTATATTTTTCATATTAGGTAGAAACCTATTTATACTTGAGAACAAAGTGACCAACTCCTCTCAGTGAATGACAATGAATGACAATCACCTTGTTCATTGCCATATCCTCAGGATCTAGAACAGTTTGTAGTAAATTATAAATACTCAATAAATGTCTACTGAGTAAATGAATATATGAATAAATGAAACAACTAATGAATAAGTCAACGCATAAGGTTTTTCAAAACAAAAGATAGGAATAAGACTAGTGAAGAGGAGTATAAGGACCAAGTATCTTTTGAGTCCTAACTGAGTCCTGAAATATCAGTGAAATCCAAGTTATGTATGCCTTGGTCTGTGTCAAGTGGAGCGTAAAAACGAATTAAATGACAGAGGTGATGAAATGAAAGCAAAAATAATGTGTAAAACAAATTAGGCAAGTTTCAGTAACAAGAATCTGGGGAGGGGTTGTTATAAAGAAAGAGTAAGAACACATTAAACATAATCTTGGTCCAGTAGAGAAAGTCCATGAGTAGTCATCAGGATGGGCTTCCCAAGTGGTTCAGCAGTAAAGAATCTGCCTGCGAAGCAGCAGACATGGGTTCAATCCCTGAGTAAGGAAGATCCCCTAGAGAAGGATATTGCAACCCACTCCAGTAGTCTTGCCTGGGAAATCCCATGGGCAGAGGAGTCTGGTGGGCTACAGTCCACAGGGTTGCAAAGAGTCGAACACAACTTAGGAGCTGAATAGCACAAATCATCACTGGAAAAGAAAATGGCAACCCACTCCAGTGTTCTTGCCTGAAGAATCCCAGGGACGGGGGAGCCTGGTGGGCTGCCTTCTATGGGATCGCACAGAGTCGGACAGGACTGAAGTGACTTAGCAGCAGCAGCACCAATCATCAGGATAGAAAGAAAGAAAGTGACATCACTCAGTCGTGTCCGACTCTTTGCGACCCCATGGACTGTAGCCTACCAGACTCCTCCCTCCATGGGATTCTCCAGCCAAGAGTACTGGAGTAGATTGCCATTTCCTTCTCCAGGGGATCTTCCCTACCCAGGGATCAAACCCGGGTCTCCCGCATTCCAGGCAGATGCTTTAACCTCTGAGAATCAGACACTAAACCAAATACTGCCATTTACATGCTGAGTGAGCTCACCCAAGGGATTTTGCTTAGTTTTCTAATCTATATTAAAAATCAATAAAAATACGGGATGGGATGTCATCGTTTCTCAAGACCATTCTTATTGGTTAAGATCATATGGTTGCAAGGAAGAGACCAACTCTGGCTACCTTAGGCAGTAAAGAAGTTCATAAAAAGAATTTTGGGAAGCTTTCTCAGAATCAAAGGGAAGGCTGGAGAACCAGGACCAGGGAAGAACAGGAAGTAAGTTAGGTCTGGATGTCTCAAGGCAAGAACAAAATAATAATACTCCCAGTGTTAACAACTGCAATTATAATATATCCTGTATTTAAGATGTATCAGGCATACCCTAAACCCTTTAAATATTCTAACTTATTTAATTCTCGTAACAACCCTATGAGTTAGGTACTATTAATGACTCCATTGTAGAGATAAGGAAACCTGGCCTAAAGAAGTTAAGTAACTTGTCCCAGTTACTGTCATTTAGTTGGTAAGGGGTCTGAACTCAGGCTATCTGGCTTCTGAGTCTCTGGTCTTAGCCACTCAGCATACTCTGACCTCTTATAGTCACTTCAGGGCCCCACGTGATTTAACAATTTTCCTGCATTTGTTATTTCACCAGGATTCAAAGTCCTAAAAAAAAAAGAGGTGGCAGAATTGCAATGATTTGAATCTCACGCTCAGCCCTTGGCTAAGGGAAGGCCTGTCACTTGCCTGACTGTACTCTGAAGACTACTCAGAAGACGGCAAAAGGAACTCCCTTAAAGGGAATGATGGTGGCATCACCCAAAGCAAAAGAAATGGATCTCCAGACAAACACAGAAGTTGTTAGTACACCATTTCATTTAATCTTCTAATCACAGTTTCTCAAGTTTCCAAGAGCCCACTCACTCCCAATCACATGTGATTGTGATTTTCATTAAATCTCTTAATAGTTAGGCAAGAACAAGCACAGGACACTAATGTACTTTGTAGGGAAAAAAGAAAGAACATTGAGGACTATTTCCTGACCTTTTAATGTGTGTCAGAGCACTGTGCTAACAGCTTTACATATAATCTCATTTCATTCTTTCAGTGTTATGAGATAGATATTTTAAATGACATTGAAGTTTAGAAAGATCTAGTGATTTGCCCAAGGTCATGTAGCTGGTAGAGCTGAAACTTAAACCCCAATTTGTCAGATTAAAATTTTAATTTCTTAATTTATAAGATATTAAGTTATGATTCCCTGTACAAAAAATTAGAATGATCTTTAGGTAATGAAAAAACAATTCTAAGCACACATAAAATGCAAATTGTTTTGTAACAGAAACCTAAGAAGATTAAAATAAATCATAAGTGTGAAAATACCTTTAAAGCTAAAAGAACTAATTAGATTGAATATATTTTTATAATTGGTACAATACTATTAAAATCATATAATGATTATAAAATGTATTGACTCAGTAAAGTAACAAAAAGAATTGCTTTTATAATAAAGCATCATAACCTTGAACTTTCATTATAATCTTGCATTTGAGGTGTTGACAGCTTTGTGATCTCTAGTCCAGGGAAGGAGAAAGAGGGGAAAAATGGAGAAGCCAAGACAAGGGGGAAAGGTTGAACATTGATGATGCCAGTGATGATGCCTTTCAGTTGCCCTCAAATCAAGTGAGTTGTTCATACAATTTAACCCTCCATTTTCCTTGCAAGGAAAAAGATCAGTTCACTTCTAAAGAAGATTTTACAGTCAATAACAATTCACTGTTACTTTGAATCATTTTTTTAACAAAGCAGAGGATAACAGGAAATTATCCTTTCTTCTCAAGTTACAGGGAGTAAATATCAAAAAGAAAGATGCAAATAAATAAATCTGTAATTAGTCATGAAGATCCACACACATCTATTCATGAAGGGAGGGGAATGACTATGTGATGTGTACAGTCTCTATACAACTTACAGAATGGAAATAAGCAGGCTAGGACTTTAAGCAACAGATAGAAACTACAGGTAATCCAAGTTAAGTCATTAACTAATTACATGACTCTGGGCAAGTCACTTGGTTTCTCTGCCCTTTTTAGTCCACCCTCTGATTGGGCACTACACAGAAATTCCCTGAAAACCAGATGTTACATCAAAGGCAATATTTCCTGGAGGCCAGCCTTGCTGACTTCTTTGAAAGGCACTAAATTTAGAAATAGCGTGCAAATAATGCTGCTCAGATTAAACTTGCTTATTAGTGGTCCAGATGATAATCAAAGGCAAACAGATGGTCGCTTAACAAATGTTATTGGAAGGAAGGCATCTTTAAATATAGGATTTGTGTGAAAAGTTTGCTTTTTCCTACAAGTTATTTTGATGATTATGTTGGAATGTCAGCATCTCTTCTCAGAATATGACTTTGTGGCATCTCATACACATGTTGAGAAAGATCAAAGCTTTGGAGCACCAGTGGAAGGTCGCTCCAAGTCTAATAAGCAAAATTATGCAGTTAAAATGGAACTTGAAAACCATAATCGGAAGTATATAGTTATCAAGAGCCAGAGGATTCATCTTAAGGAATCAGAGATATTGAATATAGCTTGTTTTTAGAAACTTGACCCAATCGACACAAATGCCAGAATAGGAAATGTTGTTTCTTTTAGCCTAACATATTGAGAACAGGATTTTATTTGTTTTGTTTTGTTTCAAAAAACATGCTATCCTCTTTGCTCAGCAAAAAAAAAAAAAAAAAGTGCGGTTATTAGCTATATCTTTTTCCCTTCTATACATTAAAAAAATTTACAAACTGTATCCTAAAATATGCAAGATAGCCTTCCACATGACTACTGGAGCCTCCAAACCAATATTAATGCATGTTATTGATGTTAACTAATGTTAGTAACACAACTCATGTTATTGATTATTTATAAAATCCTAGGTGTTAGGCACTTTTTACAGAAGATATTTGTCAAAACAAAGCTATACACAGTTACCAGTTTTCCTGGAGGACAACTAGGATTGATAGAGGCACAACTCTACAAGGTAACATATCATTCAGGATCCTTCTAGAATAAAGAAACCACACTAGTTAATTGAACAGAGAGAAGTCAATGTGAAGTATTCTTGAAAAGTAGTGAAAGTTAGTCACTCAGTCATGTCTGACTCTTGGCAACTGCATGGACTATATATAGCCTGCCAGGTTCCTCTATCCATAGAATTCTCCAGGCAAGAATACTGGAGTGGATAGCCATTCCCTTCTCAGGAGGTTTTCCCTACCCAGCAATCGAACCTAGGTCTCCTGAATTACAGGCACATTCTTTACCATCTGAACCACCAACCATATACAAAGTAATTGACTAGGTAACTGAAGGAGTAAAAGGAGAACTCTAGTTAGAATGGGCTGCTAAGGGTTTACAACTAGATCTCTGGTTGGGGAAATCTCATTTGTAGCATTTGCCAATTTCCATGGTGTAAATATTCCCATGGTGGCAGATTTCCAGCTACCAACAGTTTAACATCTCACTTGCAAAATTCCTGAAAATTTAACACAGACTCTGCAAGCCAATATGGGCTGGCTCCCGCACAGAGGTAGCAACTGCAGGAAACCACTAATGCCCCTATGGCTGAGGAACAAAGAGGTTGAAATTATTGAAATTTAGAAGCCTGGAGGAAGGACTCTGCAGGGTGGGGCAGCCTCTGCACCCAAGGTAAACTTGAGTACCTGAATGGCCTCAATCAAAAATGCAAATATATTGGAGGAGATGCAACAGGGCTTGGTAGATTGGGGTATTCAGTCCTTGGAGAAATATAACACTGAGAAGAGTATCTGACAAGTACAAGCCCATTTGGCATAGCATCGTGGAAGGAAATTGGTACTTATGTTATGTCTGTAACTAAATACTTGATCTACTTCTACCTGAGTCAAGTGGTTATTCTTCTGTTCAGATCTGGTTTGGAAACATGGACTGTGCCACGCACCCAGTGATCCAGCCATAAACAAGGACTTCAGCTTAAATCCCAAATACCAGAGGCTGAAATCTTCAGCCTCGCCTAAGGGTAACACCTCAATCTTTGAACTTTTATTATGTTGTTTTGAACAGGACACTCTGACATTTCTTGCATTGTAAAACAAATAGCAAAACAGCTTCCATTTATATTTTTTTCCCATTCCGCATGTTTTTCTGGACAAAATCCACTCTTTTAAAAAAATCTGATGGAGAAATATGAAAAATAAATAAATGCCTTCGTACATAAATACATAGACATAAAGAAGGTGTGACTAGTGCTGGTGACTCTGAAATCCACAATATTTGAAAGCATCAGAGAACCTGCAAATTGGATTCAATTCTGACTTAGGGAAGGAACTGCTGCATTGGGTAGAAAAGAACCGGTAGAGCGCAGCTCACAGGTTTAAGAAGAGATCTGGAAGCAGTCAGGAAGGAGCATGGCTTTCTCCTCCAGCCTTGCCATCTCCTTCTAATGCTCCCTGATGGAAGAGGAACAGGAAACTCAGGGCAAAACTGGATGTTGTTTGCAGAGTCCCAGACCCAGGACTACTTGTCTGAATCTAGAACAATGGTTTGGAGCTGAAAGGCAATAATAGCTTAACAACAGGTCCAGTTATAATCACAATACTATATTTGTATAATGCTTTATAATTTGTCAAACTTTTTTTAAAAATGCTTTTGACATAATAACCACCATTTACTGCTAAATATTTATGAGCCAAGAACCATGCTACATTTTATACACAACATTCTTCATTCAATTTTCAGAATGCTCTTATGAGATTAGCATTATTAACCTCATTCATTTTATGAAGAAACTGAGGTACAAAAAGTCTGACAGTTGCCTGAGATTACACAAGCTGATGGCAACCAAATGGTTGTTTCACCTAAGTCCACCATGCTGTCTCTTAGCCACAGGGCTATCATTTTCAGTTAAGAAATAAACCAAAATGATAGCAAACTTCATTTGAGGTCAATTCAGAAAGATTTCTATTCTAACGGGCTGTAGCAATGATCCTATTAGTTCTGACAGTTCCTGCTCTCAGTCATTGCATAGGAAAATTTTGGTAATATGCAAAAGGTGCTCTTCTTAAGCGGAGAAGGCAATGGCAAGCCACTCCAGTACTCTTGCCTAGAAAATCCCATGGATGGAGGAGCCTGGTAGGCTGCAGTCCGTGGGGTCACTAGGGGTCAGACACGACTGAGCGACTTTACTTTCAATTTTCACTTTCACACATTGGAGAAGGAAATGGCAACCCACTCCAGTGTTCTTGCCTGGAGAATCCCAGGGACAGGGGAGCCTGGTGGGCTTCCGTCTATGGGGTCACACAGAGTCGGACACGACTGAAGTGACTTAGCAGCAGCAGCTCTTCTTAAGAAGTGTGTTCAGGATCAACTAGAAACAAAACCGTAAAATAGCAACCTAAATAATTCAGGGGCTTCATTTTTGTCATATAAAATGAGTCCAGAGTTTGGCCTTCCAAGAATGGTATGATAACACTCTGATGTCCTCGACGATCTAGATACTTTCTAATTTTTCACTGTTTATTATTCCTTTGCAGGTGTTTTTCCTTCTTGTGCTGCCTCCTTGTGAAAAGCCTGTTCCTTCATATCAAATGTTGAGTTCCTGTTTAAGTTGAAAACAGAAGGACAAAGAAAAGCTAATTCTTTTTAGAAGCCTCTCCCAGGAACTTCTGCTTACATCTGATTGTCCAGAACTGTGTAAAACACACAGCTAGCTGAAAGAGAGGCTGGGAAATACTTCTTGTAGCTAGGCATTTTTCCACACAATAAAACAGGGGTTCAGTTCAGTTCAGTCGCTCAGTCGTGTCCAACTCTTTGCGACCCCATGAATCACAGCACACCAGGCCTCCCTGTCCATCACCAACTCCCGGAGTTCACTTAAACTCATGTCCATCAAGTCGGTGATGCCATCCAGCCATCTCATTCTCTGTCGTCCCCTTCTCCTCCCGCCACCAATCCTTCCCAGCATCAGAGTCTTTTCCAGTGAGTCAACTCATCGCATGAGGTGGCCAAAGTATTGGAGTTTCAGCTTTAGCATCAGTCCTTCCAGTGAACACCCAGGATCGATCTCCTTCAGAATGGACTGGTTGGATCTCCTTGCAATCCAAGGGACTCTCAAGAGTCTTCTCCAGCACCACAGTTCAAAAGCATCAATTCTTCGGCAATCAGCTTTCTTCACAGTCCAACTCTCACATCTATACATGACCACTGGAAAAACCATAGACTTGACTAGACGGACCTTGGTTGGCAAAGTAATGTCTCTGCTTTTTAATATACTATCTAGGTTGGTCATAACTTTCCTTCCAAGAAGTAAGCGTCTTTTAACTTCAGTCAGCTTGAAAAGAACAAAGCATATTTGTTTGGAAATTATACATATCATAAAAGATAAGCAGGACTTGTAAGATTGACAGCTTATTTATTTATTTCCCCTTTACTTAATTCATCTGTCTTTGCTTTTTCCTACTTCCTTTGTTCATTGACTCTGTCCCTGATTTCCCAAGGCAGCCTCAGGTGAAAATGTTCATCCCTTTGTTCCTTAAATTCTCTCATGCTCACCAGCCTCATGCGTTGATTTTGACTTGGAAAACATGTGTCCATATAAACTATTTACTTGTTTTCTAGTGTATTCTACAATAGCCCTTCAGTTTCTCTTAATTCTCAATTTAGGCACAGTTGACTCTGAACCTAAAGTCCCAAAATGTCTCCTTTTTTTTTAACCATTTTTTCAAACTTCTGTTGTTTTCAGTAACTCAAGATTCTTAAGAGTTTGGAACCATTGCTAGATAAACTGAATAGAATATGTCAAGAGTGCATATTAAACTTCATGTAGAATAATACCCTCCTTCAACAGAGTATCTACCTTCCATCCACAGCGATTGTGAATTTGAAGATTAAGGGTTAGGAGGTCCTGAGCCTTCAGCCTGTGAGTTCTTACTGTCTCCATCACTCTTTCTTCGTACTATCTCAATGATAATAAGTAGAAGCTTAAACAATAGGAAGATTTCAAGGACATAGGAAAGCATTCCAAGTAGGCACAGTATGGGATCTCCTTTCCTCTCCTTCTCCCTCTCTCTCCAAGAGACCATAGACATGAGAATCAAGAACCAAGCTCCAGTAGCCAATGACTTAATAGAAAGATCTGTCAGGTAAGAGGTAGGTAATATCTCATAATTACTATGCAATATCTTAGCCTTTGTTTTAACAGATTGTTATAAGGTGTCGATCTGTGTATGTGCATGTGTGCATGTACTTGACTCTACAGCCCTATATCAGCAGAGCAGGCCTTTAGGTCTTTTTCCCATTTTTATCCTAAGTGTTTTTTAACAATTTTTTTTAGAAAGGTTTTAGATTTGTAGCAAAATAAAGCAAATAGTACAGAGTTACCATATACCCTCCCCTGAGGAAGTATCAGTTCAGTTCAGTTCAGTCGCTCAGTCGTGTCCGACTCTCCGCGACCCCATGAATCACAGCACGCCAGGCCTCCCTGTCCATCACCAACTCCCGGAGTACACTCAAACTCATGTCCACAGAGTCGGTGATGCCATCCAGCCATCTCATTCTCCGTCGTCCCCTTCTCCTCCCGCCCCCAACCTTTCCCAGCATCAGAGTCTTTTCCAGTGAGTCAACTCGTCTCATGAGGTGGCCAAAGTATTGGAGTTTCAGCTTTAGCATCAGTCCCTCCAATGAACATCCAGGATTGATCTCCTTTAGAATGGACTGGTTGGATCTCCTTGCAGTATAAGGGACTCTCAAGAGTCTTCTCCAACACCACAGTTCAAAAGCATCGATTCTTCGGCGATCAGCTTTCTTCACAGTCCAACTCTCACATCCATACATGACCACGGGAAAAACCATTGCCTTGACTAGACGGACCTTGGTCGGCAAAGTAATGTCTCTGCTTTTTAATATACTATCAAGGTTGGTCATAACTTTCCTTCCAAGGAGCAAGCGTCTTTTAATTTCATGGCTGCAATCAGCATCTGCAGTGATTTTGGAGCCCAAAAAAACAAAGTCTGACACTGTTTCCACTGTTTTTCCATCTATTTCCCATGAAGTGATGGGACCAGATGCCATGATCTTTGTTTTCTGAATGTTGAGCTTCAAGCCAACCTTTTCACTCTCCTCTTTCACTTTCATCAAGAGGCTTTTGAGTTCCTCTTCACTTTCTGCCATAAGGGTAGTGTCATCTGCATATCTGAGGTTATTGATATTTCTCCCAGCAATCTTGATTCCAGCCCGTGCTTCTTCCAGCCCAGCGTTCCTCATGATGTACTCTGCATATAAGTTAAATAAGCAAGGTGACAATATACAACCTTGACGCACTCCTTTTCCTATTTGGAACCAGTCTGTTGTTCCATGACCGGTTCTAACTGTTGCTTCCTGACCTGCATACAGGTTTCTCAAGAGGCAGGTCAGGTGGTCTGGGATTCCCATCTCTTTCAGAATGTTCCACAGTTTATTGTGATCCACACAGTCAAAGGCTTTGGCATAGTCAATGAAGCAGAAATAGATGTTTTTCTGAAACTCTCTTGCTTTCTCCATGATCCAGCGGATGTTGGCAATTTGATCTCTGGTGCCTCTGCCTTTTCTAAAACCTGCTTGAACATCTGGGAGTTCACGGTTTACATACTGCTGAAGCCTGGCTTGGAGAATTTTGAGCATGACTTTACTAGCGTGTGAGATGAGTGCAATTGTGCGGTAGTTTGAGCATTCTTTGGCATTGCCTTTCTTTGGGATTGGAATGAAGACTGACCTCTTCCAGTCCTGTGGCCACTGCTGAGTTTTCCAAATCTGCTGGCATACCCTGTTATTAACATCTTACACAGAATGGTACATTTGTTATAGTTAATGAACCCATGTTGATACATTATTATTAAATAAAGTCCATTTGTTGCTGTCCTTATTTACTTGCTAAGTCATGTCTGACTCTTTGTGGTCCCCTGGACTGTAGCCTGCCAGGCTCCCTTGTCCGTGGGGTTTCCCAGCCAAGAATATTGGAGTGGGTTGCCATTTCTTCCTCCAGTGGATCTTCCTGACCTAGGGATCAAACCCATATCTCCTGCATCTCCTGCATTGGCAGGTAGATTCTTTACCACTGAGTTACCAGGGGGGCCAAATATAGTCCATAATTTATCCATATTTCCTTAGCTTTTATCTAATGTCCTTTTCTGTTAGCGAATCCCACAGGGATACCACATCTATTGCATTTAGTCATCATATCTCTTTAGACTCTTCTTGGCTGTGACAGTTTCTCTGACTTTCCTTATTTTTGTTTCTTTTTTAAATATCTTATTGGAGTATAGTTGATCTACAATGTTGTGTTAGTTTCTGCTGTACAGCAAAGTGAATCAGTTATACATATATATATATATATATATATATCACTCTTTTTGACATTCTTTTCCCATTTAGGTCATTATGGAGTATTGAGTAGGGTTCCCTATGCTACCCAGTAGGTTTTATTAGTTATCTATTTTCCTTGTTTTAAAGACTTTAACAGTTTTAAGGCATGCTGCTCAGATGTGTTGTAAGATTCCCTTCATTGGAATTTGTCTGATGTTTTTCTCTTGCCGAGAGACGCCGGCCTAGGCGGCACAGACGCGAGAGATGCCAGCCCCAACCGACCACGCAGAGGCGCGGCCATGAGGAGCTGCCCACGTCCAACAGGCGGTGGCTGCGCAGGCGCAGGAGGGCCGAGAGGAGCTACTCCACGTTCATGGTCAGGAGGGGCGGCCTTGAGGAGATACCCCTCATCCAAGGTAAGGTGAACCAGCTGCGCTTTCTTGGAGCAGCTGTGAAGAGATATCCCAGGTCCAAGTTAAGAGAAACCCAAATAAGACGGTAGGTATTGCAAGGGGGCATCAGAGGGCAGACACACTGAAATCATAATCACAGGAAACTAGTAAATCTGATCACATGGACCACAGCCGAATGTGGTCCACTGGAGAAGGGAATGGCAAACCACTTCAGTATACTTGCCTTGAGAACCCCATGAACAGTAACAAAGGGAAAATGATAGGATACTGAATGAGGAATTCCCCGGGTTGGTAGGTGCCCAGTATGCTACTGGAGATCAGTGGAGAAATAACTAGAAGGAATAAAGGGATGGAGCAAAAGCAAAACCAATACCCAGCTGTGGATGTGACCAGTGATAGAAGCAAGGTCTGGTGCTGTAAAGAGCAATATTGCATAGGAACCTGGAATGTTAGGTCCGTGAATCAAGGCAAATTGGAAGTGGTCAAACAGGAGATGGCAAGAGTGAACATAGACATTCTAGGAATCAGTGAACTAAAATGGACTGGAATGGGTGAATTTAACTCAAATGACCATTATATTTACTATTGTGGGCGGGAATCCCTTAGAAGAAATGGAGTAGCTATCATGGTCAACAAAAGAGTCCGAAATGCAGTACTTGGATGCAGTTTTAAAAACGACAGAATGATTTCTGTTCATTTCCAAGGCAAACCATTCAATATTACAGTAATCCAGGCCTATGCCCCAACCAGTAACGCTGAAGAAGCCGAAGTTGAACGGTTCTATGAAGACCTACAAGACCTTTTAGAAAACCCAGAAAAGATGTCCTTTTCATTATAGGGGACTGGAATGCAAAAGTAGGAAGTCAAGAAACACCTGGAGTAACAGGCAAATTTGGCCGTGGAGCACAGAATGAAGCAGGGCAAAGGCTAATAGGGTTTTGCCAAGAGAATGCACTGGTCATAGCAAACTCCCTCTTCCAACAACACAAGAGAAGACTCTACACATGGACATCACCAGATGGTCAACACCGAAATCAGATTGATTATATTCTTTGCAGCCAAAGATGGAGAAGCTCTATACAGTTAGCAAAAACAAGACCAGGTGCTGACTGTGGTTGAAGAAAGTAGGGAAAACCACTAGACCATTCAGATATGACCTAAATCAAATCCCTTATGCTTATACAATGGAAGTGAGAAATAGATTGAAGGGACTAGATCTGACAGATAGAGTGCCTGATGAACTCTGGAAGGAGGTTCATGACATTGTACAGGAGACAGGGACCAAGACCATCCCCATGGAAAAGAAATGAAAAAAAGCAAAATGGCTGTCTCAGGAGGCCTTACAAATAGCTGTGAAAAGAAGAAAAGTGAAAAGCAAAGGAAAAAAGGAAAGATATAAGCATCTGAATGCAGAGTTCCAAAGAATAGCAAGGAGAGATAAGAAAGCCTTCCTCAGCAATCAATGCAAAGAAATAGAGGAAAACAACAGAATAGGACAAACAACAGATCTCTTCAAGAAAATTAGAGATACCAAGGGAACATTTCATGCAAAGATGGGCTTGATAAAGGACAGAAATGTTATGGACCTAACAGAAGCAGAAGATATTAAGAAGAGGTGGCAAGAATACACAGAAGAACTGTACAAAAAAGATCTTCACGACCAAGATAGTCACGATAACGTGATCACTGACCTAGAGCCACACATCTTGGAATGTGAAGTCAAGTGGGCCTTAGAAAGCATCCCTATGAACAAAGCTAGTGGAGGTGCTGGAATTCCAGTTGAGCTATTTCAAATCTTGAAAGATGATGCTGTGAAAGTGATGCACGCAATATGCCAGCAAAT
This sequence comes from Moschus berezovskii, assembly GCF_049115385.1. Lineage (NCBI taxonomy): Eukaryota > Metazoa > Chordata > Mammalia > Artiodactyla > Moschidae > Moschus > Moschus berezovskii. The sequence goes on along the minus strand of NC_142464.1, from coordinate 45,614,134 downwards.
TTGGAAAACTCAGCATTGGCCACAGGACTGGAAGAGGTCAGTCTTCATTCCAATCCCAAAGAAAGGCAATGCCAAAGAATGCTCAAACTACCGCACAATTGCACTCATCTCACACGCTAGTAAAGTCATGCTCAAAATTCTCCAAGCCAGGTTTCAGCAGTATGTGAACCGTGAACTACCAGATGTTCAAGGAGGTCTTAGAAAAGGCAGAGGCACCAGAGATCAAATTGCCAACATCCGCTGGATCATGGAGAAAGCAAGAGAGTTCCAGAAAAACATCTATTTCTGCTTCATTGACTATGCCAAAGCCTTTGACTGTGTGGATCACAATAAACTGTGGAACATTCTGAAAGAGATGGGAATATCAGACCACCTGACCTGCCTCTTGAGAAACCTGTATGCAGGTCAGGAAGCAACAGTTAGAACTGGACATGGAACAACAGACTGGTTCCAAATAGGAAAAGGAGTACGTCAAGGTTGTATATTGTCACCTTGCTTATTTAACTTACATGCAGAGTACATCATGAGGAATGCTGGGCTGGAAGAAGCACAAGCTGGAATCAAGATTGCTGGGAGAAATATCAATAACCTCAGATATGCAGATGACACCACCCTTATGGCAGAAAGTGAAGAGGAACTCAAAGGCCTCTTGATGAAAGTGAAAGAGGAGAGTGAAAAGGTTGGCTTGAAGCTCAACATTCAGAAAACAAAGATCATGGCATCTGGTCCCATCACTTCATGGGAAATTGATGGAAAAACAGTGGAAAGAGTGTCAGACTTTATTTTTTGGGGCTCCAAAATCACTGCAGATGCTGATTGCAGCCATGAAATTAAAAGATGCTTCCTCCTTGGAAGGAAATTTATGACCAACCTAGATAGCATATTAAAAAGCAGAGACATTACTTTGCCAACAAAGGTCCGTCTAGTCAAGGCTATGGTTTTTCCAGTGGTCATGTATGCATGTGAGAGTTGGACTGTGAAGAAAGCTGATCGCCGAAGAATTGATGCTTTTGAACTGTGGTGCTGGAGAAGACTCTTGAGAGTCCCTTGGACTGCAAGGAGATCCAACCAGTCCATTCTAAAGGAGATAAATCCTGGGTGTTCATTGGAAGGACTGATGCTGAAGCTTACAATACTGCAATACTTTGGCCACCTTATGCGATGAGTTGACTCACTGGAAAAGACTCTGATGCTGGGAAAGTTTGGGGGCGGGAGGAGATGGGGATGACAGAGAATGAGATGGCTGGATGGCATCACCAACTCTGTGGACATGTGTTTGAGTGAACACCGGGAGTTGGTGATGGACAGGGAAGCCTGGCATGCTGTGATTCATGGGGTCGCAGAGAGTCGGACACGAATGAGCGACTGAACTGAACTGAACTTTCTGTTGTCTAGTTGGGGGTTATGCATTTGGGAGAGAAAAACCACAGAGGTAAAGGGTCACTTTAATCACAATCTTATCAGGGGTACATACAATCAGTTCTGTTCAGTTCAGTCACTCAGTCATGTCGGACTCTTTGAAGCCCATGGACTTCAGCACACCAGGCTTCCTTGTCCATCACCAACTCCTGGAGTGTACCCAAACATGTCCACTGAGTCGGTGGTGCCATCCAACCAACTCATCCTCTGTTGTCCCCTTCTACTCCCACTTTCAATCTTTCCCAGCATCAGGGTCTTTTCCAATGAGTCAGTTCTTCGCATCATGTGGCCAAAGTATTGGAGCTTCAGCTTCAGCATCGATCCTTCAATGATAGTGAATATTCAGGACTGATTTCCTTTAGGATGGACTGGTTGAATCTCCTTGCAGTCCAAGGGACTCTCAAGAGTCTTCTCCAAAGTTCAAAAGCATCAATTCTTTGGTGCTCAGCTTTCTTTATAATCCAATTCTCACATCCATATATGACCACTGGAAAAACCATAGCTTTGACTAGCTGGACGTTTGTTGCCAAAGTAATGTGTCTGCTTTTTATATGCTGTCTAGGTTGGTCACTTTCATTTTTCACTTTCACGCATTGGAGAAGGAAATGGCAACCCACTCTAGTGTTCTTGTCTGGTGAATCCCAGGGACGGGGGAGCCTGGTTGGCTGCCGTCTATGGGGTCGCACAGAGTTGGACACGACTGAAGTGACTTAGCAGCAGCAGCAGGTTGGTCATAGCTTTTCTTCCAAGGAGTAAGCGTCTCCTAATTTCATGGCTGCAATCACCATCTGCAGTGATTTTGGAGCCCCCAAAATAAAGTCTCTGTTTCCATTGTTTCCCCATCTATTTGCCATGAAGTGATGGGACTGGATGCCATGATCTTAGTTTTCTGAATGTTGAGTTTTAAGCCAACTTTTTCACTCTCCTCTTTCACTTTCATCAAGAGCCTCTTTAGTTCCTCTTCACTTTCTGCCATAATGGTGGTGTCATCTGCATATCTCAGGTTATTGATATTTCTCCCGACAATCTTGATTCCAGCTTGTGCATCTTCCAGTCTAGCATTTCTCATGATGTTCTGCATATAAGTTAAATGAGCAGGGTAACAATATACAGCCTTGACGTACTCCTTCCCAATTTGGAGCCAGTCTGTCGTTCCATGTCCAGTTCTAACTGTTGCTTCCTGACTTGCATACAGGTTTCTCAAATGGCAGGTCAGGTGGTCTGGTATTCCCATCTCTTTCAGAATGTTCCACAGGTTATTGTGATCCACACAGTCAAAGGCTTTGGCATGGTCAATAAAGCAGAAATAGATATTTTTCTGGAACTCTCTTGCTTTTTTGATGATCCAGCAGATGTTGGCAATTTGATCTCTGGTTCCTCTGCCTTTTCTAAATCCATCTAGAATATCAGGAAGTTCACGGTTCACATGCTGTTGAAGCCTGTGTGGTGCTACAGCGGCTGCTGAATGGCACTGGGGTGGCTGTGAGGAAATACCGCACCTCCAAGGGCAAAGGAGAAGCCGCATGAAGATGGTAGGAGAGGCAAAATTGCATTTAGAATCAAGCCCCATACCCGCCAGAAATGCTCAGAGGGCTCAAACCAACCTTGAGCACACTAGGACCCAGAGACCCCACAGAGACTGAGACGGAACTGTGTGTGAGTGTCTCCTGCAGGGCACGGGTCTGCAGTGGGCTGCTGCAGGGCAGGGGCTCTGGGTTCAGTAGACCTGGCTATGGAATAAGACCTCTTGGAGGAGGTTGCCATTAACCCCACCACAGAGTGGCCAGAACTTACACAGGACTGGGAGACAGACTCTTTGAGAGCACTAACAAAACCTTGTGTGCACCAGGACCCAGGAGAAAGGAGCAGTGACCCCACGAGAGACTGAGCCAGACTTGCCGGTGAGTGTCTAGGAGTCTCTGCCAGAGCCGTGGGTCAGCGTGGCCTGCTGCACGGTGGGGGGGCACTGAGTACATGGGCCCTTTTGAAGGAGGTTGCCATCATCTTCATTAACTCCACCATAGTTTGGCCTGAGGTCAAATAACAGGGAGGGAACACAACCCCACCCATCAACAGAAAATTGGATTAAAGATTTATTGCTCATGGCCCTGCCCATCAGAACAAGACCCAGTTTCCCCCATCAGGAAGCTTCCATAAGCCTCTTATCCTTTTCCATCAGAGGGCAGACAGAATGAAAACCACAGTCACAGAAAACTAACCAATCTGATCATGTGGACCACAGCCTTGTCTAACTCTATGAAAGTATGAGCCCAAGATGGATGGGTCATACAATCAGCATGACATACAATCAGCATGACTAATTATTGTTGCAGTTGATCATGGTCCCCTGGCTAAAATAGTGTTTTTCAGGTTTATCTACTATAAAGTTACTCTTTTCCCCCCTTTCCATACTGTATACATTTTTCAAGGAAGCCAATGTATACAGTCCACACTTAAGAAGGGAGGAGTTATGCCCCCTCCTTTAGGATGGAGTATCTACACAACTTATTTGGACATCCTCTATACGGGAGATTTGTCTCTTCTCCATTTATCTGTTTATTCAGTCAATCATTTATCTCTATCAGTGTAGACACACGAATATTTTACACTTTGGGTTATAATCTAGTGCTACTTTGCTTATTTTGTTGCTCAAATTTGTACAGTTTTGCCTATTGGCATCACTTTCAATTGACTCTCATGCCCCTTTGAAATAAAATAAATCAAGGAAGTTTTATTTTTTTGTTTGTTTGTTTATACCTTCCTTATTTAGAGGTTCTACAAGATATGCCAGGCTCATCTTGTATTATTCCCTGCCCCAGTCTTAGAATTATCCATTTATCCAATTACATTTTCATCTTTATTAACAATTTCTGTTTTTTCAACAATTTTTATTCAATAAATAAGCATGAATTTCCTGTTTCCAACAAAGAAGAGATGAGAAGCACATACCAAAAAAAAAGTTTAGAAGATACAGATTCTTGAGAGAAGGAAGGAAGAAAGTGTTGCACATCTTCCTTTCCCTGAAGTTTCCAGGAGGTGAGTCACACTTCTGGACTGTCAGAGGGGGAAATCCATCTGCAGGAGAAAGTCACCACCTGGACCCCTTCAGAGCATCCCTAAAGTGAGTATTCCTCCTCCAGAAGAAACTCTGCTCTCTTTTTCTTGCAGGGAAAAACATTTCTTCTAGTATTGCAAAGAGAGGACACTATCCAGCACATACATGTTTGGAAATGGTTCAGATTCTGGTGCTAACAAGGAGAAGAATGAAAAGAGCCCAAGGAAGGTGTCTAAAGATGGAAATATCCACCAGCACTTCAAAATATCAAAATACCCTTGTGAGAGGTGCCAGTGTATGTGAAGTGGCCAGTGGACCTTTCAGTGAAGCAGTATCAAGTAAAAGGCACTGACTTCCATTTCCTAGAGACACAGAAAGTATGTTGATGGGACCGTGTTACAGAGAAGAGGGCCCAGCAAACTGCGTGCTCCTGAAGGCACCAACAATTGGAGATCCAGAAAAACTGGCTGGAGTTTTCCTTCTGATAGTTCACAGAGGCTGTGTCCTCCAGAAAGCCCTTCCATATCCATCGAATGGCCGGGTGGGGCATCTTTGAGCCCCTAAAGCTGTGGACTCTCATTGATTTATCAACAAGTGTTTATTCAGCCCCTAATATGAGTCAGGAAATAAGCTATCTGCCAGGGATAAAGAGATGAATTTTACCCTGTCTCACAACTCACATATCAAGAAGTGGAGAAGGAGAATGGGGTAATCACAAACATGTCAGTATGTTATTACAATCCATAACAGAAGGCAATAGACAAGACAGAAAAGAAAAAAGTACAGAGGCTAGGAGGTAAAGATGGCAGAGTGTATGAGCAAGCATCTAAGCAGTCTTAAAAGATGACAATTAATCCTCCAATTCCACTTGTGACCATTCTTCATATATCTATTATAATATTATTGTATTCTTCTCTTGCTTTTTCTAACTCCTCTTACAGACACCTTTTTGTTATCAGTCAAGGTTGCACAAGCAAAATGGAACCAAAAGGAAATATATATATATATTATATAAAATAATTATTATTATTTCTGTATATACATGGTTTTTCCCGTGGTCATGTATGGATGTGAGAGTTGGACTGTGAAGAAAGCTGATTGCCGAAGAATTAATGCTTTTGAACTGTGGTGCTGGAGAAGACTCTTGAGAGTCTCTTGGACTGCAAGGAGATCCAACCAGTCCATTCTAAAGGAGATCACTCCTGGGTGTTCATTGGAAGGACTGATGCTGAAGCTGAAACTGCAATCCTTTGGCCTCCTCATGCGAAGCTGAAACTGCAATACTTTGGCCTCCTCATGCGACGAGTTGACTCACTGGAAAAGACTCTGATGCTGGGAGGGATTGGGGGTGGGAAGAGACAGGGACGACAGAGGATGAGATGGCTGGATGGCATCACCGACTCAATGGACATGAGTTTGAGTGAACTCCGGGAGTTGGTGATGGACAGGGAGGCCTGGCGTGCTGTGATTCATGGGGTCGCAAAGAGTCAGACATGACTGAATGACTGAACTGAACTGAAATACATATATATTGGAGAAGGAAATGGCAACCCACTGCAGTACTCTTGCCTAGATAATCCCGTGGACAGAGGAGCCTGGTGGTCTGCTGTCCATGGGGTCTCACAGAGTCGGACACGACTGAAGCGACTTAGCAGCAGTGGCAGCAGCATTTATATAGATAGATCTATATTGATATATAGAGATAGAAAGAGAAAGACAGAGATTGAAAGGAATTGGCTTACACAATTGTAGGAGGTGGCTAGGCTAGATATTCAGTTCTGTTCAGTTCAGTAGCTCAGTCGTGTCTGACTTTTTGTGACCCCATGAATTGCAGCACGCCAGGCCTCCCTGTGCATCACCAACTCCCAGAGTTTACCCAAACTCATATCCATTGAGTTGGTGATGCCATCCAAGCATCTCATCCTCTGTCGTTCCCTTCTCCTCCTGCCCTCAGTCTTTCCGAGCATCAGGGTCTTTTCAAATGAGTCAGCTCTTCGCATCAGGTGGCCAAAGTATTGTAGTTTCAGTTTCAGCATCAGTCCTTCCAGTGAACACCCAGGATTGATCTCCTTTAGGATGGACTGGATAGATCTCCATGCAATCCAAGGGACTCTCAATAGTCTTCTCCAAAACACAGTTCAAAAGTATCAATTCTTCGGCGCTCAGCTTTCTTTATAGTCCAACTCTCACATCCATACACGACTACTGGAAAAACCATAGCCTTGACTAGATGGACTTTGGTTAACAAAGTAATGTCTCTGCTTTTTAATATGCTTTCTAGGTTGGTAATTACTTTCCTTCCAAGGAGTAAGAGTCTTTTAATTTCATGGCTGCAATCACCATCTGCAGTGACTTTGGAGTCACCAAATATAAAGTCTGACACTGTTTCCACTGTTTCCCCATCTATTTCCCATGAAGTGTTGGGACCAGAATCCATGATCTTAGTTTTCTGAATGTTGAGCTTTAAGCCAAATTTTTCACTCTCTTCTTTCACTTTTATCAAGAGGCTCTTTAGTCCTTCTTCACTTTCTGCCATTCTATGAAGACATACGAGACCTTTTAGAACTAACACCCAAAAAAGATGTCCTTTTCATTATAGGGGACTGGAATGCAAAAGTAGGAAGTCAAGAAACATCTGGAGTAACAGGCAATTTGGCCTTAGAGTACAGAATGAAGCAGGGCAAAGGCTAATAGAGTTTTGCCAAGAGAACGCACTGGTCATAGCAAATACCCTCTTCCAACAACACAAGAGAAGACTCTACACATGGACATCACCAGATGGTCAACACTGAAATCAGATTGATTATATTCTTTGCAGCTAAAGATGGAGAAGCTCTACACAGTCAGCAAAAAAAAGACCAGGAGCTGACTGTGGCTCAGATCATGAACTCCTTATTGCCAAATTCAGACTTAAACTGAAGAAAGTGGGGAAAACCACTAGACCATTCGGGTATGACCTAAATCAAATCTCTTATGATTATACAGTGGAAGTGAGAAATAGATTTAAGGGACTAGATCTGATAGACAGAGTGCCTGATGAACCATGGATGGAAGTTCATTACATTGTACAGGAGACATGGATCAAGACCATCCCCATGGAAAAAAAATGCAAAAAAGCAAAATGACTGTCTGAGGAGACCTTACAAATAGCTGTGAAAAGAGAAACAAAAAGCAAAGGAGAAAAGGAAAGATATACCCATTTGAATGTGGAGTTCCAAAGAATAGCAAGGAAAGATAAGAAATCCTTCCTCAGTGATCAGTGCAAAAAAATAGAGGAAAACAATAGAATGGGAAAGACTAGAGATCTCTTCAAGAAAATTAGAGATACGAAGGGAACATTTCATGCAAAGATGGGCTCAGTAAAAGACAGAAATGGTATGGACTTAACAGAAGCAGAAGATATTAAGAAGAGGTGGCAAGAATACACAGAAGAACTGTACAAAAAAGGATCTTCACAATCCAGATTATCACGATGGTGTGATCACTCACCTAGAGCCAGACATCCTGGAATGTGAAGTCAAGTGGGCCTTAGAGAGCATCACTATGAACAAAGCTAGTGGAGGTGATGGAATTCCAGTTGAGCTATTTCAAATCCTGAAAGATGATGCTGTGAAAGTGCTGCACTCAATATGCCAGCAAATTTGGAAAACTCAGCATTGGCCACAGGACTGGAAAAGGTCAGTCTTCATTCCAATTTCAAAGAAAGGCAATGCCAAAGAATGCTCACACTACCGCACAATTGCACTCATCTCACATTTTAGTAAAGTCATGCTCAAAATTCTCCACGCCAGGCTTCAGCAATACGTGAACCGTGAACTTCCAGATGTTCAAGCTGGATTTAGAAAAAAGCAGAGGAACAAGAGATCAAATTGCCAACATCTGCTGGATCATCGAAAAAGCAAGAGAGTTCCAGAAAAACATCTATTTCTGCTTTATTGACCATGCCAAAGCCTTTGACTGTGTGGATCACAATAAACTGTGGAACATTCTGAAGGAGATGGAAATACCAGACCACCTGACCTGCCTCTTGAGAAATCTATATGCAGGTCAAGAAGTAACAGTTAGAACTGGACATGGAACAACAGACTGGTTCCAAATAGGGAAAGGAGTACATCAAGGCTGTATATTGTCACCCTGGTTATTTAACTTATACACAGAGTACATCATGAAAAACACTGGGCTGGAAGAAGCACAAGCTGGAATCAAGACTGCCAGGAGAAATATGAATAACCTCAGATACGCAGATGACACCACCCTTGTGGCAAAAAGTGAAGAGGAACTGAAGAGCCTATTGATGAAAATGAAAGAGGCTAGATATATCAATATCTATATTGATATATATATTGATATATATGTATTATCTTTATATATTATATTTATTTTATAATAAAAATATTTATGTATATAATTATATATATTTATATAGATAGATATATCTATATTGATATATATAGATAAAAAGAAAGAGAGAGAGATTGACTGCAAGGAATTGGTTTACACAATTGTAGGAGGTGGCTAGACTGGTCTGAAATCCTATGGGCAGGCTGTCAGGAAGGGCAGGCTGGAAACTCTCCCACAGGAGCTGACACTGCAGTCCACAGGTGGAATTCTTCTTCCTCAGGGAGACTTCAATTCTGTTCTCAAAGCCTTTCAACTGATTGGATCCGGCCCACCCAGATTTTTCAGGGTAATCTCCTTTTACTTAGAGACCAGATTGTTCAGGATAATCTCCTCTTACCAGAGATTGTAGATGTTAAAAAGATCTATAAAATGCCTTTACAGCAATACCTACTACATGAATATTTGATTGGTTAACTGGGGGATTACAGCCTAACCAAGTGGACACATACAGCTGACCACCACACTCACCCATCTCTTTCTACCATCTGTCCTTAGCGCACCATTCACGTGAGATCACAATGAGATTAATTCTTCCAGGACTTGTACAACGTAGTAGCTGATTCCTCACTGATTACCCCTGTCTCCTGCCCCACCACACCTGACTACCCAAAGCTTTTGCCTGGACTCGGGCCTGGCTATATCTGCATGTCTGGGTGTGCCCAGTGCACAGATCACTGAACATTTTCTGGGTAAGCAAACAGGACTATTGAAATACAGATGTTAGGGGAAAGGATGCCACATAACTGTTTAGAAAAATGGTATGTAAGGCACAATCATTTAGAAATTAATGAAAGTTGAAAATATGAGAGTTTAGGACCCTAGGAAAAAACTCCTATTCCTAAACCTGCTTTCCTTTCTCTAAGTGTATAAAACAGAAATTAAGTACTCAAGCCTCAAAATCAACTAGATTGAAATCTAGATAATATAATCTATTTGAAATCTAGTGGAAGTTTCATAACCACTGTGAACCTCAGTTTCTTCGTCTTTGGCATGGGAAAATAATAAACCTTACTTCAGAAAGTTGTTATGAGGATAAAATGAGAAAATACATTAAAAAACACTTAGCACAAAGACAAGCATCCTATGGAGTTTTAAAAGTAGCTATTATTATCATTTTGGTATTTGTTGTTTAGTCCCTAAGTCATGTCTGACCTCTTTGCAACCCCATGGACTGTAGCCAGCCAGGTTCCTCTCTCCATAGGGTTTCCCAAGCAAGACTACTGGAGCGGGTTGCCACTTCCTTCTCCAGGGAATCTTCCCAACCTAGGGATAAAACCTGTGTCTCCGCATTGACAGGCAGATTCTTTATCATGGAGCCACCAGGGAATATTATCAGTAAGTACCTACTATGTGCCAGGCAAAGTAAGAGATAGTGAGATAAGTAAGAAGCTTGAAAATCCATTGAGAAATGTCAGACATTTCAATACAATACGTAAATTCAACAGGAGAGGGAGAAGCACATAAAGGAGAGGGAAAAGCACATAAAGGAATTTAAGTATCCCAGCCTAGGGATCAGGAAGACTTCACAGTGGAAATTCCACATGAATTGAGCTTCCAAGGACCAGCAGTGCCTTCCTGAGCACAAAAGGCAAAGGGCATTACAAGCATGAGGAACAGCACGTGTCAATGCAGAGGCACAGAATAGCATAGTGTGTCTAGAGGAGAGCTGAAGTCCAGTGTGAATGGAGCAAGGTGCTGTGTGGTGGGGGTGAGATGGAGGAAGTGGAGAGCAGGAGGATGGCAAGGAATAAAGACATCTGATGAAGGCTGATATGGCATGCTAAGGAGTTTGGCCTCTATCCTGAAGGCAGTTGGAGGCAGACTTCCAATTCTGCTTTGGCCACGGAGCAATTGTACTGTAAATTGATAAAGCAGCATTTGTATTTACTTGTCTACAAGCCAGACATAGCAAATGCACACATCCCCATGGAAATGTTCCTTGCCAGGATCATCAGTAATCTGGGCAGAGGAGGGACAGAGGGATTACACACACCAAAAACAAGTCAACCATGGCGCCCAACCCAGTCCATTGCCTTACATCACCACATGGCTGGACTTACAGAGGATTTGGGAAGGAAGAAAAGTTTCTTAGTTGAAACAAAAGGACATAGCCACAGATATATTTCTCTCTTCTCTCCCTTTTGCACACCCCGGTTCTGGACCATTTTACACACTTGAGTATTCGCTCCTTCTTTCAGCACTTGCTTCTCTTGGCTTCTAGGACAACCTCGTTCTCCTAGTTGTCTTTCTGCCTCACAGGCTGCTCCTTCTCAGTCTCCTTTACTGGTTCTTAGTGTTGGAGCCCCAAATTTCAGTCTTTGGATGTGTCCCTTATCTTCCCTCACTCCCTAGGTCCTTTCATGCAAATGTATTACTTTAAGTATGATCAATGTGCTGACAATTTCCAAATTTATATCATCAGCTCGGACCTCTCCTTTGAATTCCAAACTGTATATTCGATTGCCTGCTTAATATTTCTACTCCATTTGTCAGGCATCTCAAACTTCAGATGGAGAAAACTAAACTTTTGGTCTTCCAAGCCAAATCTGTTCAATAAACATAAATCACAAGATTATCTTAAAACATAAATTATCACCTCACTTCACTGCTAAAAATTGTCCAACACCTCCTTGTTTCCTTCACAGTAAAAACCAAAGTCCTACAAAATCCCAGCTATTGAATTCCCTCCCCTTTGCCTGTCTGACATTGATCTTCTACCACTCTCCACCATAGCCACTCCACGCCTATCACACTAGCTTCTTCCTTTTCCTCATATACGCAAGAACACAGGTGCCTCAGAGCCTTCACACTTCTTCCCCCTCCTGAGGATGCTCTTCCCCCAGAACACTGTAGATTGCATGTCACTTTCCCAGTTAAATCTTCCCTAAGCACCTTATTTAAGATATTAACTCGACCACTGTCAACACCTCTTCCAGAATGCCATATCCCCTTCTCTGCTTCATTTTCTCCTTAGCACCAGTCACCACTAATCAGGCATCTCATATACTTTTTGTCACTTTTTTGTTGTTTTTCTCTCTTGCCACCACCCCTAGAATATGACAAAGCATGAGGACTTTTTTTTTGTTTTATTCAACATTGTCTACCCTACTGAAGAAAAAAAAAAAGAGCTTGACACATAGCAACTACTCAATAAATATTTTTAAAGTAATTAATCAATCTATGGAAAAAGCACTGCACTTAGAGTTTGAAGACTTGGGTTTGAATTCAGACTATGACTTATTTCTTTGTACCTTTGGTCAAATGATTTATCTTCTTTGGCCTCAACTTCCTCCTTTGAAAATTGAGGATAGTAATCTCTGTTTAACATGTAACAATGATTAACTAGGATTATAAAACACGATACAGTGGGCACTCAACAAATGATTATATACTCATTTATCTTATTTAATGTTTCTGGCAAGTAAAAAAAGTCAATCCTGTAATAGAATGAGAGCTTCATCCACTGCCAGCAGTTCTTAGACAAAATATGATTTGTAAAAACCAAGTTTAAACATCTACATTTTAAAGCATTATTATTTCCATACTCCATATTAACTCCTCAAACTTCAGTAGGAATTTAGGGTTCAGATATTTTTTGTCAAGTTAAACAGAATAAAATGACAGATTGCCTGTTTTATGTCAGATATGCATTCACAAAGTTATTTATTTAACAAATATTTATTCAGTTCAGTTCAGTCACTCAGTAGTGTCCGACTCTTTGCAACCCCATGAATCACAAAGCCAGGCCTCCCTGTCCATCACCAACTCCCGGAGTTCACTCAAACTCATGTCCATCGAATCGGTGATGCCATCCAGCCATCTCATTCTCTGTCGTCCCCATCTCCTCCCACCCCCAATCCCTATTTGCCAAGCACTGTTCTAGGTTCTGAAGATAGAGCAGTGAACAAGACAAAGCTTCTGCTTTCATGGTAGTCATACTGTAGTGGAGAAAGAAAGGAATGAATACCTTAAGGTAGTAATGTTTTACAAAGAAAAAGCAGTATAAAGGACCAGAGAGGGTTGCTAGTTTTTACAGGATAGACGGATAAAGTAAAATTAGATCAGAAGCCTGAATGAAATCACGGATAAAGCCATGGGAATATTTGGGAAGATAATTAAAAAAAACAAAGGTCCATCTAGTCAAGGCTATGGTTTTTCCAGTGGTCATGTATGGATGTGAGAGTTGGGCTGTGAAGAAAGCTGATCGCCGAAGAATTGATGCTTTTGAACTGTGGTGCTGGAGAAGACTCTTGAGAGTCCCTTGGACTGCAAGGAGATCCAGCCAGTCCATTCTAAAGGAGATCAATCCTGGGTGTTCATTGGAAGGACTAAAGCTGAAACTCCAATACTTTGGGCACCTCATGCAACGAGTTGACTCACTGGAAAAGACTGATGTTGGGAGGGTTTGGGGGCGGGAGGAGAAGGGGACGACAGAGAATGAGATGGCTGGATGGCATCACCGACTCGATGGACATGAGTTTGAGTGAACTCCGGGAGTTGGTGATGGACAGGGAGGCCTGGCGTGCTGTGATTCATGGGGTCGCAAAGAGTCGGACACAACTGAGCGACTGAACTGAACTGAAACAAATCAAAGACATCCCAGATTCATGGACCTGAAAGCCTTGGTATTGCTAACATTGCAATACACCTTACGTTGATCTACAGATTCAATACAATTTCTATCAAAATCCCACCAGCCCTTTTTGCAGAAATTGACAAGTTGATTCTAAATTCACGGGGAAATGCAAGGGACCCAGAAAAGTCAAATCAATTTTGAAAAAAAACAAAGTTGGAGACCTTGCTGATTTAAAAATTTAATATAAAGCTACAATATCAAGGCAGTGTGATATTAACATAAAACTAGACATATAGATCAGTGGAATAAAATTGACAGCCCAGAAAGAAACCCTTGCATTTATAGTGAACTGATTTTCAACAAGGCAAGAGAATCCAATGGGGAAACAATAATCCTTTTAACGAATGGATTGCTTGTTTGTTACTTGAACAACTCGATACCCACATGCAAAAGAATGAGTTTGTACCCTATCCCTCATACTGTATATAAAGATTAAGTCAAAATGAATATATTTTTTTCTCTAAAATTCAACACATGGACTGAATTATATAATGGACATGACTGCAGATAAATATCTGAGTTAGAAATCTAAGCCAGCCTATGCTCCCAGGACACAGTATGAAAGGACAATGTGTTAAACATGCAAAAGCAACTTCAAAAAAGATGTCATCTAGGATCAGATATTTAGAACTCAGTAAGATTTCTGTAGTAACAGAATGGAGGAAAAGACAGAACCAATGAAATAACCAATAAAGAAAATTTCCCAGAACTGTAGAAAGATATAAATGTTTCCATTTAAAAAGTCCAAATGCATATGAATTTTCATTTTTAAAAGGAAAAGATAAAAATTCTAAAAGCTTTCAAAGAAGGCACAGGGGGAAGAATTAACAGGTACACTACAGAGGACTGAGATTTATATTGGCATCACAATTTTTATCAATTTTAGATGTCAAAGATAAAAGAGTGATTATTTTCCAAGTTCCAGAAACATTTATGAGTCTATTCAAGCAAGCAATCATATTACTCTAAAATGTTCACCTGCACAAAGCTAGTATACCACAAATCAGAGTAAGACAACAATTGGGATTCATTTAAAAATTAAGGGAAACCATTTGTTCACCATATACATTGAGCTCCTCATGCCAGGCAGCATTGTAGTTAGCCGTGACTTAAAGGGGAACAGTATACAGTACATTCTCATCATTCGTGTGTCCTGTATTTGCCTCCGTACTAACCCTTACTCACTGCTCTTTTGTAGGCTTGCACAGATTGGAAAAGATTGAGTTGCCCTGCGTGCACGTTCCTACTGAGGTCGAACAAGGAGAAGCTCTGCCTTCTTATGTCAGCTCTCATACTGTAAACAAGTTTCAGTGTTTCACGATCTATTTAGTATCACATTTTTCTCATTTTTCTGCTCTTTTTTGGAAAGGAGATTTTGCTATTTAAAGTGATCCCCAAGCATAATGAGTAGTGCTGTCTAGGCACAAGAAGTCCTTGTGGAGAAAATATGTGTGTTAGATAAACTTGGTTCAGCCATGAGTTATAGTACACTGGACATGAGTTCAATGTTAATGAATCAACAGCATATATTAAATAAGGTGTATTTAAATAGAAACATGAATAAAAACAAGATTGCATACTGATCAGTTGATAAAAATGTTGTGACCAGAGGTTCACAGGAACTTAACTCTATCTTTGCTTTGGGACTGGAGATTCAATATTCAGCACTAATTCATTATCAGCATTCAGCACTAATTTATTAATTCAGTATTTCTATCACAGTGACATGATAGAAATAAATCACCATGAATAATGGGAGTTGGCTAAAAAATTGCAAGTAGAGCACAAAATTTTTAAAAATATGTAATTTTGCATAAATAAAAACAAGTTAAACCATCTAAAGCCTGAAAAAAAATTCCAACCATATTCTTTAAAATTTACGAGCTGCCTTCCCTCTCCTTGTAATATCAAAAAGGGTCTATACATAGCCTTCCAGTACTAGTCTCATTAAATTCCTGAAAAGATGATAAGAATATTTATATGACTACATCAGTCATCTTTTCTGGGTATTAAAGCACATTGTGGGTTTTGTTTTTTTTAATAATCATGAATTATTTTCTTGAATTTCTTGGAAATATTTTCTTTTGGAATTTCTGCAGGAGTCTAAGCACATCATCCACGTTAGGAGGGGGAGAAATCTGCTTTTTAATCTTTAAAATAGTCAACCAGTATCATCTTTTCTAAAATAAAGTAACCAATTAATTGGTAGGAAGTGGCAACACACCAACAAATTAAATTAATGGAACAAAAGGTAGAATACAAGAAATGGAGAACTGAATGAGGACAAAACGGGAAAATATGTTAAAAACTTTGAAATTTTATATTCATATTAATTCTTAGAAAAATCTTTTTGGATTGAATTTCTCTTTTACTTCCTTAAAAGATAGAACACATTCATTTTTAAGTAGAAATATTGAAATTACTCTCCTTTATTTGCATATTTGGCAAGACTTGCTTCTATCAACCACTTAGTAGTACTAAGATTTATGAAAGAACTAAAATAAAAGATTAATGGGAGTATCACTCGAATATACTTTGAAGAGAAATTTATTTTTGCTCTCTTTGAATAATAAAGCAACTAAGTTTGCATACCACTCTGCTGAACAGGGAGTCGAAGATCAAGTGTGAGAGAGTGGAAATTCTAAAATTTTTCAAATGTTTCAAAACATACCTTACTAAAGCTGATTCCTACCTGTTTGGTTCCATTGTGATAAGCAAACAGACCCTGATTCCCAGTTTGCTAGGGGTAGACTGTCCAGTACTTAACCGCATGATCATTAATATCATTTCCTTTCACCATCAAAAGTGTTCTAGCAATGAGGGACATATGGAGAGGGGGATTAAAAGAGGGAGCTGACACGATTCTCTTTCCTATTTCATTATTCCCTCAGGCAAGTTTCTTTTCTGTGGTCTGCCTTTGTCCTTTTCCAGGTCTAAGAAAACACTTTTTTAAAAAAAATTCCAATTTAAAAGCTCCTTCTTTTAATTGAGGACTTAATTGGAAAGATTTTATCATTTCATATAACAATAACAGAACCAGTTTTTTATTTTGTTTATAATATGATATAAAATCAGAAGATAATTTTTTTTTGTTTCCTGGGTCACCTAATTATAATTATTTTAAGAATTTCTCATGAGATTTTAAGAGGAATTGTTAAACTAAAGTTAGAAACAAGCTTCTGTATCCTGTCTCATCAATAGTTTGGTCAAGAGGAATATTTGACCATCTGGGTCAATATGAGAATTCCAGGCCTTTAGATACAGACTAAAAATAGCACTTTGGACTACAAAGAAACCACAGGCTTCCAAAGCATTAACCAGTAGGAAATTTTTTTTTTTTCAAAAAAAGAAAAGGAAGGAAGAAAAGAAGAGGAAATGAAGAAAAAGCTTTCTCTGCAATGTTGTTTTCAATTGCTTGATTTGCATTTTATTTAAATAGTTGATAATTTTCCTTCTAGAGGAGTAGGCATCAGGGATTCCTTTTCCATGTTATTAGTAATAATAATAAATGCACACATTGTGATAGTTGAAGAAAATTCATAACAACAAAAAAGTATGAACTAATTACACTCTTAACTGAAATTACATTATGTTTGTTATACTATCATCTTAATTTTATTTGTCATACTTAAGTATATTTGTCATACTATCATCTTATCATCTCTGGGAGTTGGTGATGGACAGAGAAGCCTGGCATGCTGCAGTCCTTGGGGTCGCAAAGTGTCAGACATGACTGAGTGACTGAGCTGAACTGAACTGATCATCTTAATTATGTGCAGAATATAGTCTTTAGACTGTAGTTAATTTTTGTTATATATTTGAATTCACTAATCTTTTGGATAAATTTGAAGCTTGTCTAAGACTCTGAAGCCTGAAGGCTGGGAAATCACAGTCTGCAAGAAAGAATGTAGAACTTGGAACCAATTAACTGTGGTTTTATTTCCAACTCTACCTCACTTGCTAGACTTGGGTAAATCAATGAATGATCTTGAACCTCAGTTTCCTCATCTGACGAAAGGAAGTCCTAGTACCAGGGAACACTGCTTAATGTTAAGTGGCAGCCTGGATAGGAGGGGAGTTTAGGGAAGAATGATTGCATGTACGTGTATGGATGAGCCCCTTTGCTGTCCACCTGAAACTATCACAACACTGTTAATTTGCTATACTCCAATATAAAATAAAAAGTTTGAAAAAAAATTTTTTAACTTTTAATTTAGAAAAAGAAGTGCTAGTATCTTTCACACCACATCTAATTGTTATAAGGAACACATGAGAAAATAGAGGTAAAGAGGTTGATGCTTAGAAACTACTACATAAATTACTCAAATTGTTTGAGTAGAAATAGCATTATCTGTTTAACTAATGCCTAATTTTAACAAATAAAAACAAAACTTGCTAGAAACAAGCAAAGTAGAAATATGTGTGATTTTTATGTGTCTGGCAACAAAGTATTATTTCTTAAAAATTAGATTCACTATGATACAGTCCTCAGATGCAAATGAGAGCCCCTTATTATTTCCAAGGAAGGAAATTATAAACTGAAAATATAGGGGTGAATAGTGCTGTATAACCTCTCATGATCTTTATTCATTTCTACCTTACGTCACAGGTAAAAGTACATTCCTTATCTCCCATTCAAATCATAAGGTCTTTGAGGATAAAGTTCCTGTTTGTTTCATCTTTGTTACTTTCACAGAGCCTTTGCACATAATTGATAGCATAATAATTATGTCACAAGCACCTAATAAGAAATGAAGAAGCTTAGTTTCAAATCCAGGTCTTTCCAACATTGAAAGTCTTCTCCTTTCCAGGTACCATCTCAGTGCTATAAACTAGCTATTTTGTAAAACAATGTTGAGAGTTCCATAGACAGCAGGTCTTACATATTTATATGTAAAATCATATATATAAGTGTAAAATCTGCTGTCCATGGAACCCTCAACACTTTTGCAATGTGAGTAGTTTATAGTACTGATTAGAAATGACTTGAGGTCCCCAAGTTGTGTTCCTGATTCATGTTCTTATCCATTCATCACCCTTGCTCTCACCATCTCAAACCTTTACCTCCTTGGTTCCTTTCCACAAAGAAAAGGTATCCAGAGCTCTTTAATTTTCTGAGCACAAGGTAACCTCTTGGAGGCATCTCCCAACCACTAGGCAGGAAAGAAGATAATACACCCTCTGATTAGAATTCAAACTGATATTTTAAAAAATTCCAAAATAAATGTTGTCTATCAGCATCCCTCTTGATATTAAACCATTGAAAAACTTCACTACTTCAAAATACTTGAGTCCAATCTTGTCCCCATGTTCTCAAGGGTTGACCTCAGTGGTTGGGTGCACTTAGGGAACCTAAGTGTGTAAAATCTTCAGTTAGGTCTACTTCATTGCTTGCCCCTCCTGGCCTTGTTCCCCAGCTTCTGGACCTCTTAGGGAAAAGTTATATCAAGGCAACCTAATAGTAAATGCAGCCCTACATTTTCTCAAAGAACATTCCTCAGAAAGACAGTCCCAAGATGCTCCACCAAAAACAAAGAAAGAAGAAAAGATTCCCCTGGTTAAAAAAAGTAAAAGAGAAACTGCATACCATACATTTGCTTGAAGAAGGACAGGAAATTCTCACCAGCCCTTACTCTACCATGCCCCCAGTGCTTACAGTATCTGGCCCTGGAAGGTGTTTAACAAGTATCTGTCAATCAAAAAATTAAATGCATTTGCAATACTAAATACTCTGAGAAGAATTACAATTTAAAGCATCTTTTTCAGTTTTGTTTCACCCAGAGTTACCCAAAATACATCTGAACAAAGAATCCCTTTCTCAAAGAAACTGTAGGAATAGTTTACGGGCACAGTAAATCAAACCAAAGAAAACCTATTTTGCTCTAAAGGTTAGAGAAGAATTTTGACTAGCCCTAAAAACATTCATACTCTTATCCAGTGGTCTGAATAATTCCCATTAGAGAGTGGAGTTCAAGAAAGAAGTAGAGAACTTAGAAGTTTTTAAAATTTGCTTAGTTTCCTGTCATTATGGGAAAATTGAACAGTTCAGTTGCAGAAGATGGGCTAGTTCTGGATTCTCTAGTGGTTTATTTTCCTCAAACTGTGTAAATACCAGTTTACATCTTTATCAGATTTTTGAGATAAAAATACAACTCTTTATACCAATGCCAACATAATTTCTTAAAGGTTAAGAGCAAAAAGAAATCTTACATATTAATTGATCTAGTTCTACAAGCATAGAAAGAAATAAGAATTCCCAAAAAATGTTGAATTCAAAAGTCTGAGTTTCATATTTTTTGAAAGCTTTCCGAAAAAATATTTTAAATGAATTTTGCTCTTTCAAAAATGTTGATAACTTCCCCTTGAACTTCTCTCCTTCCTTGACCTGTGTGATTGAACTGTGCTGTCTTTCCATCCAACTCTCTGATTGCTGTCATTTATTTCTTTCTTCTCTTATTCTCTCGCTGTGGTATAGTCCAAAGATTTGCCCTGGACATTCTTTTCTCTCTTCATACTTTCTCTCCCCAACAAATTCATCCATTGTCATAACTGTCTTAACTACATCTGAGTAGATAACAACCAACTCTACCTCCACTATTGACTCCTTGCACGCACTCCTTGCCCTTATCCAGCTGAATCCAAACATTTCTGTGTGATTGTCACACTATTTGCTTTCACTCATCATGACTAAAATGCCAGTCACTGTCATCCCTGCTGTGGCCTCTGTACATCATCATCCATCTTTCCAAACAAAAGGAACAAACTCTCCACTTAAAGAGAAAATGAATTGTTTGGTAGTCTAGAAAGACTGTCTCACAAGATCGATGGAAGGGCTGGAGAATCAGTCTCAAAAATAAGCAGAAACCAAGACACAGCCACACCCAGCATACATGCAGTCTGCTGAGGATACTGCCCTTATATCATCACCACTTAACAATTATCTTGTGCTACTGGACTCACAACTCTGCCACAAGGGAAAAAAAAAAAAATCTCTGACCATCCACTGCCTTATTTCATTACTCCCTCAAGAACTAAAGCTACAGAAGGGTGTATCTGATGTTTCCAGCCTAGGTGATATACCTACACTTAAGTTACTGTATGAAGAAGCTTGGAGGGAGATTATCTGCTCCTGAACATAAACTTTTGGCTCCCATGATAGAAGGTAGGACTCTGCCTTCTTATTTTGCAATCCTTCCAAAATATGAAGAATGTTCAGATACCGGGCAACGAAAAAAGTACAAATGTTTCTATACCTTTCTACAAAACCAGCTTTCCCTCCTGATCACATTGCTTTTGTCATCACCTTCAAATCATTGTGAGCATATCCCACCTGATCATCAATCAGTTTGGGGGTAACACCAAACTTTCTTCATAGTACTCCTTCACCCCAGTCCATTATTTCATCACCTCATATGGTGCTTTTGAAATAATCTTCTCATTGGATCCCTGCCTCTAGCTTCTTTCCTTACATATTTGCTGTGGACATTTGTTCTTTAGTAGCAGTGCTCCAGTTGTCTTTTGGATAATTACCTCTCTTTCATTGTATCTGGGACTGTTAATCAAGGTGACTTGACCGACAACTCCTAATAGTAGATCTGTGACCCAAGGTAGACCATGAATACAAATATTGACCTGATATAATAATACAAAGACTGAAAATGGTTAGATCTAATTTATTTCAGTCAAGGTATCATGACAGTTCCATAGAACAGTTCCTTCTAAGCTGACCCTTGAAGTAAACTTGGTCCTATGCTTTTTCAAATCTAATTCTCTAGGTTTCCCATCTGTGAGGTCCCAAACAATGTCCCACCCATAAAATGATTTTTTGAGCTTAAGTTACTTTTCAACCATAACTCTGTTAAAACACTGTAGTCAAATCAGTTTTTCAGAAATACCTCTGTAATCATTGTACTGCTCTGTTCAGAAACTTCAAAAGCTTCCCACAGGACGAATGTGAAGCCTTTTCAAATGCTCTCCAAGACCTTTCACATTGTGGTTTCAAGCTATCCATTTTAGGTTGAATTATGTCCCCCTCAAAATTCACACATTGAAGTCCTAACCAGTCTCCCACCTAGGACTTCAGAATGTGACCTTATTTGGAAATAGGGTCATTATGATGTCATTAGTTAAGATGAGGTCATACTGGAGTAGGGCAGGGCTCTAATATTGTCCTTAAGAAAAGAATATCATTTGAAGAAAGACATGCACAGATGATATGAGGATACAGGGTGAACACCATCCACAACGAGTGCACAAGACTGCCAGCAAAAAGAAGCTAGGAGAAAGGCATGGGACCAACTTCCTTCAGAAGGACAACCCTACAAACACCACGATCTCAGACACCTAGCCTCCAGATCTTCAAGGCAATTTATTTCTGTTGTTTAAGCCACCCAAGTTTGTGGTACTCTGTTTCAGCAGCCCTAGTAATTTAATACACCATCTTTCTGGATTTAACTGCCGTACTACCTCACAAAAATAATTTTCTCACATGAAATAATGGATCATTATACCATTCTCCTTATTTTTATATACACTTGAAATTTTTGTGACAAAATGTTTTTTTCTAAATCCCAACAGATTTCTTCTAGGAACAACAAACTGATTTTAAAATTTACATGGACAAACAAAAGTCTAAACTGCCTGGAAAATAAAATGTAGGAAATCACCTTATCAGATATCAGACTTACTGTGAATTTATTTTAATTAATATAGCATCTTCTAAACACAGAGATAAAGAAATTGACCAATTACAGTGCCAAAAAAAGAGAGTTACATATTACAACATCTGGATAACTAGTAGAGACAACTCTATAGGTAACTAGAAGAAAAAGAACTTATTTAAATGATGCTGAAACAACCAACTATCCACATGGAAAAAAAAATAAAAGTAAATTGAAATCACAATTTATGTCATACATAAAAATTAAATTCTTTTTTTAATTTTTTATTTTATTTTTATTAAAAATAAAAACTCAAAATAATGCCATTTATATTATAAACCACAAGTTCCCCATCAAAAGACGGGAACTGCTTTTGTTAATTCATATATATATATATATATATGACTGTAGCACTTTGCTATATACCTGAAACAAACACAACACTATAAATAAAATATAGTACAATATAAAATAAAAATAAGTAACAGACCTTTTGGGCTTTACACTGAGTTAGAGTTCCTATCAGAGGGATAACAGCATCACAGCCGCACTGAATCCTCATGAAGGAGGCGCACGAATGACTGGGTTACAAGAGTTACAGGAATGAGAGCTGCTCACTTCCCAGAAACTACAGCTCACAGAAAACCAAGAGAGGCACGAGATACAGACCATTCACTTATGGATGTGTAAAACTCAAGAAAGTCCACATCACTCCTACAACATGTCGAAAGTGCCTCAGAATTCACACAATACCAACTTTCTCATGGTTCTGATTAAATTATATATACCAATTTATAACAAATGGCAAAATCTGTAACTCTGTTCAAAGTTTTAAAAGATTACTTAAGAATAGTTTCTTGTATTTCTCTGCCACCTTTATAGTTCTGGTTTCTCATTTCTTAATTAGTAAATTCAGCGTAGGGGTTCTATCCCAGGCTAATTTATACACTTCCAGAAGGAACAGCCTCTTAAATCCACAGAGTGTTCAGGTGGGGAGCCCCCAACCACGTCAGATTCGTTTCACATATGATAATATACATGTTTCAATCCATTCTCCCAAATTATCCCACCCTCGCCTGAGGGTGAGGGTGGCATAAAAATTAAATTTTAATGGATTACAAAACAAAATGTGATGGTAAAACTGTAAAATTTTCAGAATGAAATCTAAAAGAGTATCCTATGGCCTTGGGATAGCATAGTATTTCTTAGATGAGATCTATTACAGAAAAGACATAAATTCTACTATAATAAGATTGAAGACTTCTTTTCATCAAAAGACACCATAATGAAAGTGAAAAGACAAGCCAGAAGCTATTAAGAAAAACTGCAACACAAATGAGTGACAAATAATTAGTTTCCAGAATACACTAAGAACTTCTGTGAATCAATAATAAAATGTTAAATAACTCAGTAGGAAAATGCCCAAAAGATGTGGACAATAATTGCATTAAAAAGAAAGCAAAGAGCCTAATAAACATGAAAATGCCCTCAGTTCCATTAATAACATAGAAATGTAAACTAGGAACATGATATAGCCACTAGATTGGCAGAGATTAGGAAATATAACAATAATAAATATTGACAAGACCACTGCTAGTAAGATTATAGCTTGATACAATTACTTTAGAAAAGAATTTGGCACTATCTTCTGAAGTTGAAAATGTACACATTTACAATCCAGCAATTTAACTCCTAAGTATACATCCCACAGAAACCAAGAAACATACTAAAGAATAGTCATGATTCTAATAGCAAAAATCATGAATATAACCAAAATGTCCAATAACAGGAGGTTGGATAAATTATAATATGTTGATACATTGGGTTATTACCGAAAGAACCAAAACCATATGTAACAATAGGAATACATGTTAATAATATAACCATGAGCAGAAAAAATATGGGCCATAGAGGGCTACATTGAGTATGATATTTTATAAAGCTCATAAACAAACAAAACTGGATAATACATTGTCTAAGGATACATACATATATTGAATTTATTGCTAATTTGAACACAAGCAAAGGAAGGATAAATATAAATTTCAAGATAGAGTTTATCTGGTTGGAATAGAGAAGGGGAGACCCAGAAAAAGAAGGGAAGGATCCTAACATGACACCAATAGCTTCATCAGCATTGGTAATATTCTATTTCTTAAATTGAATGGTGGGCTCAAAGATGTCTGTTCTAGAATTATGCATCAAATCTCATGTATATATAGTGCATGTATCCTTTTCTGCACCTAATATTACATAACCAAAAATTAAGGAATATGTCACACTATGAGATAGGTTTGTTTTATGTTTCATTATTTCATTCCTTTCATTCAAAGCATTAATATTCACAGGGTTTATTGTGATGTATTACAAAGAGGCGATTCTATATGTTTATTTACCGCACCCCAATAAGGTAAATAATTAGTTTTCTATTGTTGTATAACACTTTACAACAAACTTAGCAGCCTAAAACAATGTCAGTTTATTAGCTCGTAGTCCTGTAGGCCAGAAGTTCAATTATGATATGACTGAGGTCTCTGCTTAGGGGCTCATTGAGCTAAAATCAAGGTATTGGCTGAGAGCTCTCTCTTTCTGGAAAGTATGGGGAAGAATCTGCTTCCAAGTTCATTCCAATTATTGGCTGAATTGCAGGCCTTGTGACTGAAGAACTGAGGTGCACATTAGCTGTCAGGGTGACTAAGCTCTTCCAGAGACTTCACACATATTCAAAGTCAGTAAAGGAGACTCTCTCTCATATAGAATCCTTCTCACACTTCACATCTCCTTCCAGAAAGAGCTTATCCTTTTTAAGAGTTCATCTGATAAGAGGATCCATCTGGATCTTCTCTGTATTTTTAAGGACAAGTGATCTGGGACCTTAATTACATCTGCAAAATTACTTCACAGAAATACCTAGATTAGTACTTGACTAAATAGCTAGGAGTATATGTGTCTGCACCAGGAACCATAAGTCTTGGGGGGTCATTTTAGAATTATACTCACCACTGTTAGCTAATTATCAAGCTTGAGTTCATAATTTCTCCCATTGCCAGTTAGTTCTTTTATGCCACCTTTATCATATTAAAAATGTTTGTACTATATATTAGCCAAGATCCTGTTTTCAGGTTATCTATATTTTTAATATTGATTAGTTCACCTATTGTGATAGTATTTCCATGCAATAATCTTTAATTATAATATTTATAAAGTATTTTAATATTCTACATGACAAGTAAATTACTTGTTTTTCTCTGTATCTTGGTCTGGTTTTACATTGCATGTTACCCCAAATTTTTAAAAGTTAAAAATAAAGTGAAACAAATAATTCCTTTGGAAATTTTATCATAGTTAAATATTTATAGACTTTGGGACTTAAATCTGACAAAACTGGAAATTTGACTGGAACTGTATTTGTGAACAATTGACATTTATGTTAATCTGAACTCTTACCATTGCTGGTAAAAGAAGGTCAGTGTAAACTGTTAATATTTGTAAATCATATTAAACAGGATCTGACATAAAGTCAAAGTGTCAGTTTAATACATAAACAAACTATTATTTTGGTTTCAGCTTAAATATTTTCTCATCAGAAAGGCCTTTCCTGGCATTCCACACTAAAGTAGTCCTTCCACCATTTTCCATTCCATCCATTAAATTTTTGCAAATTGTAAAGGTCAGGTGACTGTAAAGAAATTAAACTTACTTTCTAAAGCAACATTCAAGAACTTATACTTTAAATAAGTGACTGTCTCCCTCAAGGTTATAACCTTGAAATTTACAGAAAACACCTCTGGGACATATTCCTGATTTCTGCTTCCCTTATCTGAGGACTTCCCTGTTCGTTCCGTTCCGTTCCGTTGCTCAGTCGTGTCCGACTCTTTGCGACCCCGTGGACTGTAGCCTACCAGGCTTCTCCGTCCATGGGATTCTCCAGGCAAGAATACTGGAGTGGGTTACCGTTTCCTTCTCCAGGGGATCTTCCCGACCCAGGGATCGAACCCGGGTCTCCCGCATTGGAGGCAGACGCTTTAACCTCTGAGCCACCAGGGAAGCCCCAGGTAGATCAAATGGTAAAGAATCTGCCTGCAATGCGGGAGATCTGGGTTTGATCCCTGGGCACAGGAAGATCCCCTGGAGAAGGAAATGGCAACCCATTCCAGTATTTTTGCCTGGAGAATCCCATGGGCAGAGGAGCCTGGTGGGCTATAGTCCATGGGGTCACAGAGTTAGACAGGACTACGCGACTAACGCCTTCTCTGAGGACTTCTCCCAAGCCCATGTCACTTCGCCCAAGGTCTTAAGCCTTTATATTGGGTCAGTTCTGTTGCCCAACCACAGTCAAATAGACACTGAGACAGCTTGCACTACTGAGCTCACTCTACTGGGAATTTGTAAATGAGAACTTGAGATACACAAACCTTATGCAAATGCTAAGCTTGTGTATAAGGGGTGAGTCATCTTCTGCCCTCCTCCCTGTCGCCATGTTTTTCCACAGAAAAGTGGAAAAACTAAAGAGGGAGGAGGAGTGGTAATTAATTATACAGATATGCAAACTTTAATGGACCTTGTGGCTTTAGAGGGAGAAAGAGATAAAGAAAAAGTAGATTTTGATTACTTGTCAAATCCCACTTTTAGCTTTATAAAACATAGTACTATTTCTTGTATTTGAATTTCTCCAGGATATCCTTTCTTCAAGTTAGTTGCTCCTTATGTTAAGCTGTTTTGTGTGGGCTTCTGCTACTTGCAAATAAAGAAACGCCAATTAAGAAAAGTTACTATATCCCTTTCTAATCATTCTTTGAAATGTAAGGCACGTTTGAAACATTACTCTAGAATTGCCTTCTGAACCTGGATCATTATCTTTCATTTGATGACATATCTTAATCTTTAAAAAAAATTTTAACAACCAAAAGTCTTTCAAAGACACACAGCTTAAAAATGTGAAGAATACTCACTGAAAATTCATATTTTAAATAAGCGGGCTAATTGTTTTACAGTAACAAATTTTTCCTGCAGAGTTAGAATGTGATTGAGGCCAAGATGATAGGTTCAGGAATTTGATTTCCTTGGTTCATATTCTGGCTCTGTCACTTATTAACTGTGTAACTGAGAAAGTTACAGGGTTACAATGAGATACACACAAGACATCCATAAAACACATAAAACAGTGTCATGTAGTAAATGTTCAATAAATATTAGCTACTATTACTACTATTCTTATTATGTGCAATATGCAAAGCAATGTAATCCTACAGAGGAATGCCAACTGAATATTAGAAGGAATTTCTACCCTCATGAATAAACAACCTATAAATAATAGTTTGAACTCAAGAGAACTAGAGCTATAGTATCCTTAATGGTTTCAGTTCAGTTCAGTTCGGTCACTCAGTGGTGTCTGACTCTTTGCGACCCCATGAACCACAGCATGCCAGCCCTCCCTGCCCATCACCAACTCCCGGAGTTCACCCAAACCCATGTCCATTAAGTTGGTGATGCCATCCAACTATCTCATCCTCTGTCGTCCTCTTCTCCTCCTTCCCTCAATCTTTTCAAAAAGGATTAGTTGTGTGAATTTGTATGCAATAATGTTTTAAATGAATTAGTTAAATGTAAATTATATATATAATGTAATAGATTTCATAGAAGAAGCATTTAATGTTAAAAACATTTGACCACCTTTGAGTAAATAAGTTTTTAGTGCTTTTGTCAGTAGAAATGTTTCTCTATACCTGAATTTCATTCATTCCTACACATTCTCAAATATTTATTATGTATTTACTGTATGCTATGTTTTAAGTGCTATGGATACAGCTATGAAGAAGACAAGATCTAGCTGGAGTTTTACTGTATGAAATCAGGCAATAAGCAAATAAATAATGTAGTGACTTTAGATATTGGTAAATGCTGTGAAGGAAAGGAAACAGGAGAGTGATTGGGATGACATAGTACTCGGTGAGTTCCAGGTCTCTGGGGAAGGGACACCAAGTGAAGCTTATACAGCTAGAGTACCCACCTAGAGACGGACCCACCCATTTCTAAGTCATGAAATTCCTTTTGGCCATAAATGACCAAAGTTTATGTTTAATTCTTTATTTTTGTATTGCTGATAATTCAGATCCAATTTTTTTGAGCACAGAAAAAAAATATGTAAAGCTTGTGAATAGTTTAACCTATTTTAAAAGAAATCTATTTTCCTTGTTGCATTTTAAACCTCACATGTAATGATACAGAACTGGAAGGAAATGGTGATCAGAAAATGCAAATTTCATTTAAACTATTTCAGTACCCAGTATCCTTCCTAGAATGACTGGACCTGTCTGGATGCCCAAGATGTAGGGAACTTTGTGTAAACATTTCAAGCACAAATCCATCTTCAGTTTTGCTTTCAGAGATTTTGGCAGCTGATCCCAGTTCTGGGAGAATCGTTGGGCCTCATAGGAAACCTGGATGGCTCCAGTTCTGTGAGGAAATAAAATTCTTGGATAATAACGCATCCATTTCACAATTGCTGCAAATTTTGAACAACTGATAAAATTGAGTTGTATTTACAAAATTATTTCCAATGGGAGAGTACTAAAATCCCTCAACAAAATAATGAATTTTATCAATAATAGAAAAGAGAAGTAAAAAGGCTAAATTGAGAAAAATACAAAGATCTAAAATCAATAAGACCAAGAATTTTTAGGTTAGGTATCTTTTATGTCCCATCCCACTAGATCCAGCTTTAACCAATGTCACCCCTAAGTCTTATCCACTAGGTCTGAATCTAAATCTTTTTAAGGTGTTGTTTTCTGATCACTATATCTGAAAAAGTTTATCTACTCTATTCCTCTATTTTCTTCTCTCATTATATGCTCTTTATTTCTTTCAGAACACTTTCCATGATTTATGATAACGTGCTTGCTGTTTGCCTATTCATTATTTGCCTACACTAGATAGATAATGTAAGTTCTTAAGGGCAGAGAAGAGGACTCCTCCATTCTGTTCTGTGCTACATATCAGACACCACCAGAGCACCTAGCATAAAGAAGATACTCCATAAACACTGGTGAGGTCAGACATTGAATGCCATCCACCCTCCCTACTTTGTTCCATCTCCATCAAAATATTCCATTTTCATCAACTTGTTCTTGTCAACATTCTTACTATCGACACATCATCATCATCTGTTTCCAGTCTCAGGATCATGTTAGTTTGGGCTGTTGGTGCTCTATACAAAGACACTATGCTGAGGGATAAGGGGGGCTGAAATCCAGCTTGTGCTCTCTCTCCAGCTGTGAGCCCTGGCGTGGTGACTGCGTCCACCCTGAGGGACCATCTTTCCTAATTCACACAGTCTCCATTACAGGCTACCAGAGGTCCCTTTCTGACCATTCACTTCAGAGTTTGAGTTCTCTCTCTGCTTTATATTCTGTGATGGGTTGATTTATGCCCTCCAAAAAACAAACAAACAAAAAAATATATTGAAGTCCTAACCCCAAGCTACTCCAGAATGTGACCGTATTTGGAACTGGGGTCATTGCAGATGTGAATAGTTGAGTTAAAGTGAAGTCATGCTGCAGTAGAGTGGGCCTATAATCCAGAATGACTGGTGTCCTTATAAGGCAGACATGTGAAAACAGAGACACACAGGGAGAACAGCAAGTGACAATAATGGCAGAGATTGGAGCGATGCAGCTGCAAGCAAGAATCTCCAAAGATTTCCAACAAATCATCAGAAGCTAGGAAGAGGCAAAGGAGAATTCTCCTACAGGTTTCAAGGAAAAGTGGCCTTATCAACACCTTGATTTCTGACTCTTGGCCTCCGGAACTGTATGATAATACCCTTAGTTTGTTTCAAGCTGCCCAGTTTGTGGTGTTTCTTACAATAGCCCTAGGAAACTGATATGCATCCCTATATCTTTTCACTTTGTTAGGCTGATTAAATATAGATACACATACTCCAACACACACACACACACAAAATAAATACTCTGCTTACTGAGGACTTAGCAGATTCTTTACCCCCTGTTTCATTCTTTTTGAATCCTAACTGGATAGAAGCCTATTAGACTGAGGCAGAAGCTGTAGTGAATTTAAAGAGATCCTCTTTACACAACCAGCAATAGATGACTTGGCACCTAAACTTGCACAAAAAATCATAGATTGTGGAAACATATTTTTAAGCTTAGAAATTTGAATTCATGCAGTTTCCTTGATACCTACTCCTATTTATTTTGAAACTTGCCTTTTCAAAATAAATTCAGAGATTAGACACTAATAGCTGTCACTAACATGATTCTCAAGCTGTGAATAGCAAGCTTGTTCCTGAGATTTAAACTCTCAAGAATAGAAGCTTCCTAAACCTGAAACATTCCATGACAACGAAAACTTTCTTCACACATCTGTATGATCTTTCTACATCTCTATCTTAGGCACTCTGGGAGAAAAAACACCTAGTTGAAATACAAAGATATTAATGGTCAAGGGGACAATGAGGTATATTCAGACCAAGATATGAATATAGATCTCATTAATAGTCTCCAATAATAGTCTCTCATCTGAAGGCAAAGTTTTTAAGTAAATAAACAATATGGTAAAGTCAAACTGTGCACTTTAGAATAGATATGCTACCACCAATACAAACTTGCATTCCATTAACATTATAGAGATTACTAAATTACCAGATTCTGTACTTTCAAAAGAAATCAGACCTAGGTTACCAGAGATGCCATTCAATTGGCTTCATTTCATGAATAAAATCCATGGTGTTGATCCAAATAGATTTTTTATTTTTTATCTTCGCAAAAGAGCTTGATTAGATATTTTAAACAAAACTTACTATTTAATAATAATTATTTTAAAACTTTTTAGAGAAGAAAATCATTGTTAGAATACTTTCTAATTCATGAATGTTTGCAAATCCAGGCTTAAATTGAAGCTAAATGTAGTCCCACAAAACAGGAAAAAGTCACCTTTGTGGCTGAATTTTTTCATATATTTCAGACCAGTTCTTTTACTTTTAAAGTGAGGTAGTTGATAAAAATTTTTAGAAACTTAACAATATGAAATACTATCCATTTAAATTCTAAAGCAGCTGCACTATGAAATCCTAAATTTTTCAAGTAAATTATCCTTCAGGGTAGATATTTTTAATGCAACAAAAATTTTAAATTAGCCTTAAGGAGGAAAATTAAATATAGTCACTGAACCACTTCGGTTAACAGGAGAACAAACCCAGGACAGATAAGGTATATTTTCATGTAAAACTCTGAAACTGTCTCAATTATCTGGAAGAAAAATAAACATTTTTGAAGCTTTCTGATCTGAATAATCCATTTTGAAAAACTAGTTTCTTTTTATTCACACATTCATTTACTTAGATGATCAAATATTTACTGTTTGTTTTGTATAAGGTCCTGCTAAATACTATCACTTTACTATTCTATTACATGGACTTTTTTCTTAAATGAGTGTGATCTTAACAAAAGTCAGTTATTTGCCTGAAAAACAAACAAAAGTAAATAATTTAGGGGAAATAACAGTGGTTTTCAGTAGCCATTGGAAAGTGTGGTAGATACTATGACAGGCTTACAATTCATTCGCCCCCTTCCCCACAGTCTTGTCACAGTTCATCTTGTGCAAAATATACATCCCTTTCATTGACATTGGACTTAACTGTGTGACTCAATTTTACCAATGGAATGGCAGCTAATGTGATATGAGGAAAGGCTTTACATGTTTCACGCTGTCTTGATTGCCCTTATGCCTATCTGTCATCTTATGATAAGAGCATGCACTGAGTAGCCAGATCCCAGAATAAGGCATGTGCATAAAAATCTGACCCACAACCTGGAACTAAACCTACCCAAACCCAGATAGCCCACAGACTCATCAAACTGAGGGGGGAGAGTGAAAAAAAACTTCAGAAAATGAAAATTAAATTGCTTGGTTGTTGAGGAAACATAGTCATAGCATGTAGACAACATTTGCATGCACACCTGCTCAGTCGTGTCCAACTCTGTGACCCCATGGACCGGAGCCCACTAGGCTCTTCAGTCCATGGGATTTTCCAGGCAAGAATACTGGAATGGGTTGCTATATCCTACTTCAGGGGACCTTCATGACCCTAGGATCGAACCTGGGTCTCTTTCATCTCCTGCACTGGCAGGCAGATTCTTTACCACTGAGCCACCTGGGAAGACATTTACTGATGATCAATTTTTAGGATCAACCCAGAGACAAAGCATATAACACTTAAATATGGTTGCAGAGTAAATTGCAAATATTATCAAACTTGATGCAAAAATGCAGATGATGAAAAATGAAAACTGAGAGGGAAAGAGAGCAAATGGAAAGGTAAGGGTGCTAAAACCTTCATCTGGAAAAGTGGAGAATCAAATACACTGGCTACTGTTGATGAAGCAAGCAATAGAAGTATATTAAATAATTTAAATTTTTTATTTTATTCATTATTAGTTTGCTATGGCTGCCTTAGAAAAATACAACAGACTGTGTGTCTTAGCAATACATTTATTTTCTTATATTTCTGGAGGTTGGAAGTCTGAGATCAAGGTGGCTTACAAATGACTACCTTCTCGTGTCTTCACATGATCATTTCTCTGTGCACAAATTCCTGGTGTCTCTTTGTGTCCAAATTTCCTCTTCTTATAAGCATACCAGTCAGAATGAATTAGTGCCTGACCTTATGGTCTCATTTTAACTTAATCACCTTTTTTTAGGGTCCTGTCTCCAAATGCTGTCACTGTCTGAAGTAGTGTGGGAAGAGTTTCAATACATGAATTTTCAGACAACATATCCAAGCATAGAGCAAACACCCACGTTTAAAAACGTGTATTCAAGACTTCCCTGGTGGTCCAGTGGATAAGAATCTGACTGTCAATGCAAGGGATGCGGGTTCAGTCCCTGGTCTGGAAGATCCTATATGCCTCAGAGTAACTAAGGCTGTGTGCCGCAACTACTGAGCCCTGCATGCTGCAACTATTGAATCCCATGTGCCTAAAGCATGTGCTCCATAACAAGAGAATCTACCACAGTGAGAAGCCTGCTTACCACAAGAAAGAACAGCCCCCACTTGCCATAACAAGAGAAAGCTCACACAACAACGAAGAACCAGTACAGCCAAAAATAAATTAATTTTTTTTAATGCGAAGGGCTAAATACATCAATTAAAATACTAAAACTGTCATTAAAATATATTCAAATAGTGATTCAACTATATTGAAAGGTAGGCAAAAGGAAAATAAATTGATAAGGTCAAAAATTGAAGTCAAGAACTAGTTGTAAACACATACTATTCAAAGATATGGAGCTATTTTAGGGCTGCCACAGTTGTACAACTGAATACAGAGGTTCTGAGCAACCACAAGAATAAATTTCAACATAAACAATTAAGAAGTTAAAATAGTTAGCTGTGGAGAACAGGACTGGATTGAGGAAGGGCAAAGCAGACATGTTTTCATTAAAAATCACTCAGCACTAGTTTATTCTTAAATCAAGTGTCCACATTAGTTTGATTTAAAATTTTAACTCTAATAAAATTAATGAATTAATGAACTAATATTTCACTTCTTCTTTGCCTTCTCTCACCATTCCTCTATTTCCAAATGTTATTAACTCTTGAATGGACTATGGTAAAGTTTTCTAAATGTTTTCCTTGCCTTTAGTACCCTCCAACCCATCCCACAATGCCTCTAGAGGGTTCTGTCTCAAAAATATGACTATGCCACCTTTGCTGAAGCTGAAACTCCAATACTTTGGCCACCTCATGCGAAGAGTTGATTCACTGGAAAAGAGTCTGATGCTGGGAGGGATTGGGGATAGGAGGAGATGGGGACGGCAGAGAATGAGATGGCTGGATGGCATCACCGACTCGATGGACATGAGTTTGAGTGAACTCCGGGAGTTGATGATGGACAGGGAGGCCTGGCGTGCTGTGGTTCGTGGGGTCGCAAAGAGTCGGACATGACTGAGCAACTGAACTGATTGACTGACTGATGCCACCTTAAAAAAACTGATTCTAAATCAGGGAAACTATATGGGAAAAAATTCGAGGAATGTTCTTGTTGCCATTGCCATATAAGAATATACTTCTAGTGGACTGAACCATATGTAAATTTTTATAGGTCAGACAGACTCAAATATCAGCAATTTTGTACAGTTCAATACAACAGATCAGAGATTGAACTTGATATGATGCAAATGACTGTCTTCCATGAGTTCACAATCCGTGTATGTGTGTGCTAAGTCGTTTCAGTCATGTCCGACTCTTTGCAACCCTATGAACTGTAGCCCACCAGGCTCCTCTCTCCACAGATTCTCCAGGCAATAATACTGAAGTGGGTTGCCATGACCTCTTCTAAGGGATCCTCCCGACCCCTGGACAGAACCTGTGTCTCTTATGTCTCCTGCATTGGCAGGCAGGTTCTTTACCACAAGCACTACCTGGGAAGCCCAAGTTCACTATCTAACACTTGTTCAAATGTGTCCTCACATATTCAATTTCTTATTGCAGCTTTTGTTCTAATTCATTGAGTGCTTGCTTAAATAAAGCACTCTTTAAATGATTTTTACAAAACCAATATGACCATGTCACTCCTCTGCTTAAAATATGTTAGTGATCCTACCATCATCTGTGTAATGGTCCTTAACCTAGAGGACAAGATCTTTCTTTGATTATTTCCTTGTCTCTTTCTCTAGTCTTTTCTCTGATCACTCTATTATTGTCATTTTATATTTTCTCAAAACTGAGGTTTTTCGCCTTTTATCCTGCTGTTGCTGCCTTTAATTTTGTATTATCTGGCTGGAAGGCTTGTTGTTCTTCTAAAGTCTGACATCTACCCTCCCCTCCAAATCACTGCTCTCATTGGTCTTATTCTCTACTTTTCCTCTTTTTGTCGAAGGTTACTGGCTTTAGACAAAGCTCATTGTAAGACTCGGTTTTCCTCTCTCCTTTTGTGAGCTCCATTCCTTGGCTGTGGTTTCATTCTCAAACACCGTGTACTTACTTGCAAATGGTTGCAGCACATTTAGTGGAAAAGAGCAAAGGTCTCTCCCAAATTTCGCTGTGTCTCATTAGCCCTGACTAGTTATGCGTGCATTCTTGTGCCAGTCACTATACTAAGGAATCCAGTGTTCTGATTGGCCAGTCCTGACTCACCTGCTCAAGTCTGAAGTCAGGCTGCTGCTGCTGCTGCTGCTAAGTCGCTTCAGTTGTGTCCGACTCTGTGCGACCCCATAGACGGCAGCCCACCAGGCTCCCCCGTCCCTGGGATTCTCCAGGCAAGAACACTGGAGTGGGTGGCCATTTCCTTCTCCAGCGTGTGAAAGTGAAGTCGTTCAGTCGTGTCCGACTCTTCGCGACCCCATGGACTGCAGCCTGCCAGGCTCCTCCATCCATGAGATGGAGTCATTTCCATAGGAAGCAGATAAACAAGAGAACAGGAGAGGACATTGTCCTTAGGGGAAAATTAAGATCTAATTTCTAAAAGGAAATCTACAAACTGTGTAAAAAACACTAAAGGCATATGTCATGATCAAGAGAGTAAATTTTGTGAAACTTACCCTTCATGTCCAGTGTTGCACTTGAAAAACACTAAATGCCAAAATGTTCATTGAATTTTTATATGCAGAGTATTGTTTTCTGGCTAAAACATAGATTTTTATGATAAAGTATATATTTTAAGTCATGACATTTTAAGATTAACTCACTCATATACAAACGCAAGTTGTTTAAGATATTTCTGTGAAAATGAACAGTATTTTATAGTGGCATATAAATTCTAACCATACTAAATTTGCAGAATAAAATTCTGTCACATTTTTATATATACTGCAGTGTTGTTTGAATTGAGAAAATAATAAAGAAGTTATCCCAAGGTAACTGACATTTTGGAAGGCTTTTTATTTTATTTTATTTTATTTATTTATTTTTTTTTTGTCAAGGCTTTGTATTTTATTTTTTATCTTTCTTAAAGAGTCCTTAAAAACCAACTCTTTAAAAGAAAATGCTGCTTCAGCAATACGTTTTGCATAATCCTGAAGGTGCCAAAATAAACCCTTGGATCAAGGGATTCATAATAGAAAAAGAGCCTGATTTTTAAACGCACAAAAAGTACATATGAAGATTTATCCTCAAAAGCATGAGCAAATCAGACTTCTTCAAGGAATAAAGGTGCCAGCTCCAGTATTCTTGCCTGGAGAATCCCATGGATGGAGAAGCCTGGTAGGCTACAGTCCACAGGGTTGCAAAGAGTCGGATACGACAGCAACGGAACGGACGGAACGGAACAGATAATCTACCTTAGCAGTTATTCCCCCAACAACATGATGCAATTATTTCATTAGCTGTGTGTGGGTAATTTGATTCTTCTCACTCTATTCCTTGTAGAACCTATCTGGGCAGCTATTTAATAGTACCAGGCCAAATTCCTTCATTTCTTCCTGCCAAGTAGTACCATGATTGTCATCAAGATGTGATCATCTGTTTCACATTGCTTTAACTCATGCTGAATAAAAGCACAAGAGTGATTTGCCATTTTATTTCAGCCCTCATTCCTGCAAAGTAGAAAATACGCGAACACTTCTTTTTATTCCTTTTTCAAAATCATAAGACTGTGAATTAGTTAACATTGTCCTATTTGATTAGAGGGAGAAAGATAATTAGAATGGAAATAGAAGTTTTTTAAGAGAGGAAATTGGTTGGGAGGGGGGTAAGGAAAGCCTTCACTTAATAGAATATAAAAACTTTCATAGTCCATAAGTGCTTTGTCCAATATGGTAGTCTTCATCCATATGTGGCTAATCTGAATTGAAATGTGCTGCAAGTGTAAAATATACATGGAATTTCAAAGAATATAGAAAAAATAATATAGTTCATTGAAACTTTTATATTGATTAGTTGAAGTGGTAATATTTTAGATGTATTGGATTAAATAAAATATATTTTTTAAATGAATTTCAATTTTACTTTTTAAATATGACTACCAGAAAATTTAAAATTGGAAATGTGGCTTACATTTATGTCTCACATTATACTTCTATTGAACAGAGCTTGTCTACCATCTACATGTCAAGAAGTTAAAAGGACTGAAGATGAGATATAAGAAGATACATGAAGTCATATTTAACAAGAAATCTCAAATGCTATTTTCTGTTTTGAAAGACTTATTTGGAGAAATATGCATGTCTCTAATAGAGGTCAGGGTAAACTAGGTGAATTTTTTTCAATAAAGTGCTATTTGGTTTTGCATGTATAGATATCTGCATTTCCTTTTTCTGGTAATAGTGCCCTTTGAGGAACTCTCTGATTTTGAGTCCATCTGGTTTGGATGAGGCTGACTCATGCTTCTAGGGTTGGTCATGTGACCCAGGCCTACCTAATCAGAATATTCATTCCCCTAGCCAAAATAATTAGCTCAAGAAGTAGATAAAAGTTGATCAACTTTTAATAAGCTGTATATGTTGGAGCAGATAATAAAAAAGAGGTGCTATTAATCTTGGGGAGGGGCTCGTAACAACCTAGAGGGGTGGGATGGGGAAGGAGACAGGACATATGTATACCTATGACTGATTCATGTTCATGTTTGGCAGAAACCAACAAAATTCTAAATAAAGCAATTACCCTTCAACTAAAAAATAAATAAATTTAATTTAAAGGATTAAGTCTATAGCTACGAAGGGTTACTTTGACCAAGCACTTGTGGAGATCTGACCTAAGAATCCCATGGACGGAGAAGCCTGGTAGGCTACAGTCCACGGGGTCGCAAAGAGTCGGACACGACTGAGTGACTGAACGGAACGGACCTAAGAATCAACCTCTTAGAAACAACCAAGAGGAAAGCAATGGTAGGAGACAGAGAAACAGATTACTTTTGAGTACCTGGATTCATTCAATGACTAAAAGTTACCACCTGGGATTTTTCAGAATCTTAATAAATTCCCTACTTTAAACAAATGTAAATTTAATTTCTGTTTTTCAAAACTAAGAAATATGACTAATAAAAAGGGATTAACAAATGGTTAAATAAACAATATGAAATCACGAAACTCAATAAACATTCACAGAGTTTTGTCTATGTTCAAGAAACTGTCAGGTGGAGGAAGGCAGCAAGTCATTATTATTATTATTATATTACTGATTCATCCATTCATTTATCCATCCACTTATTCATACAGTAAGCACTCACTGAGATCCTCTTCCATGCCAGACACTATCACAGATACTGAAGGAGCAAAGATAAAGCCTCAAAGTCACGTACATTGAAGGATCATTCATTTTCTAGGTTTTTTATGTACCTATTACTAGTTCTTTTTGCTCTTCCCAACATTCTTTAATTGTTCAGTTTTACACAGGTCAAGTTCAGTTCAGTTGCTCAGTCATGTCCAATTCTTTGGGACCCCATGGATTGCTGCATGCCAGACTTCCCTGTCCATCATCAACTCCTGGAGCATACTCAAACTCATGTCCATAGTGTCAGTGATACCATCCAACAATCTTATCCTCCGTTGTCCCCTTCTCCTCCTGCTTTCAATCTTTCCCAGCATCAGGGTCTTTCTCAGTGAGTCAACTCGTCACATGAGGTGGCCAAAGTATTGGAGTTTCAGCTTCAACATCAGTCCTTCCAATTCAGGACTGATTTTCTTTAGGATGGACAGGTTGGATCTCCTTGCAGTCCAAGGGACTCTCAAGAGTCTTTTCCAACACCGCAGTTCAAAAGCATCAATTCTTCGGCAATCAGCTTTCTTCACAGTCCAACTCTCACATCCATATATGACTACTGGAAAAACCATAGCTTTGACTAGACAGACCTTTGTTGTTAAAATAATGTCTCTGCTTTTTAATATGCTGTCTAGGTTGGTCATAGCTTTTCTTCCAAGGAGCACACGTCTTTTAATTTCATGGCTGCAGTCACCATCCGCAGTGATTTTGGAGCCCCCCCAAAATAAAGTCAGCCACTGTTTCCATTGTTTCCCCATCTATTTGCCATGAAGTGATGGGACTGGATGCCATGATCTTCGTTTTCTGAATGTTGAGCTTTAAGTCTGCTTTTCCACTCTTCTCTTTCACTTTCATCAGGAGACTCTTTAGTTCTTCTTCACTTTCTGCCATAAGGGTGGTATCATCTGTGTGTCTGAGATTATTGATATTTCTCCTGGCAATCTTGATTTCAGCTTGTGCTTCATCCAGCCCAGCATTCCGTATGATGTACTCTGCATACAAGTTAAATAAACAGGGTGAAAATATTCAGCCTTGACATATTCCTTTCCCAATTTGGAACCAGTCTGTTGTTCCATGTCTGATTCTAACTGTTACTTCTTGTACTGCATACAGATTTCTCAGGAGGCAGGTAAGGTGTTCTGGTATTCCCATCTCTTTCAGAATTTTTCAGTTTATTATGATCCACACAGTCAAACGCTTTGGTGTAGCCAATAAAGCAGAAGTAGATGTTTTTCTGGAACTCTCTTGCCTTTTCAATGATGCAACAGATGTTAGCAATTTGATCTCTGGTTCCTCTGCTTTTTCTAAATCCAGCTTGAACATCTGGAATTTCTCAGTGCATGTATTGTTGAAGCCTTGCTTGGAGAATTTTGAGTATGACTTTGCCTGCGTGTGAGATGAGTTCAATTATACGGTAGTTTGAGCATTCTTTGGCATTGCCTTTCTTTGGGATTGGAATGAAAACTGACCTTTTCCAGTCCTGTGGCCACTGCTGAGTTTTCCAAATTTGCTGGCATATTGAGTGCAGCACTTTCACAGCATCATCTTTTAGGACTTGAAATAGCTCAGCTAGAATTCCATCACCTCCACTAGCTTTGTTCGTAGTGATGTTTCCTAAGGCCCATTTGACTTTGGACTCCGGGATGTCTGGCTCTAGGTGTGATAACACCATCATGGTTATCTGGGTCATGAAGATCTTTTTTTGCATAGTTCTTCTGTGTATTCTTGCCACCTTTTCTTAATGTCTTCTGCTTCTGTTAGGTCCATACTGTTTCTGTCCTTTATTGTGCCCACTGTTGCATGAATTGTTCCCTTGGTATCTCTAATTTTCTTGAAGAGATCTCTAGTCTTTCCCATTCTATTACCCATCTGAATGCAGAGTTCCAAAGAATATCAAGAAGAGATAAGAAAGCCTTCCCCAGTGATTAATGCAAAGAAATAGTGGAAAACAAAAGTCAAACCTGTGTATAATTTCTGTTTTCGTTTTGTCCCGAGAAATTATTTCTTGGATTCTTCCACCATCCTACTTGCATTTAGACTTGCTTTTGAAATCTTCTGCTAAATTTCTTATAACTGTCTTGTTTCCTCATCTTAGGAATTCCTTTGATCTCTTTCTTATGGTGGATTCCCGGTTTCCCTGGTTACTTATCTCCTTAGTTATAATAAAAGCACATCCTCCAGTAGCATCTGAAAAAAAAAAATACATGGGACATGGGAAGTAAATATTTTGAGACTTTGCAAGCCTGAAAATATATACTCTGTTCCCTTAATTGACTGATAGATTGGAAATCATTTTAATTTTAATTCTGAAGATGTTTTCCATTGTCCCCTGCTGAGAAATCTGATACTATTCTGACTCTATTCACTGTGTACATGGTCTACCTTTTCTGTCTAGAAGTTTTTAGAATTGTCTCATTATTCCTGGGATTGTGAAATTTCATGATTGTATAACTTGGAGTGAAGCCACTTAATCTAGAGGTTCATTTCTCCCAGTTTTGGGAATTTATATTATTTCTTTGAGAATACCTTTCCCTCAGTTTGTCTATAATCTCTTTTTGGAACTCAGGTTGGTCAGATATTGGACTCCCCAGATTGATCTTGAAATTTCACATCTTCTACTGTCTGTCTCTATATCTTTTTGGTTTTTTGATGCTACTTTGAAGAAATTTTCTGTCTTAATCTCTCAACATTTCTATGGAATTTTGTGTTAACTTCATCAGAAATATTTTTAATTTTCAAGAGATCTTTCTTGATTCCTTGTTGTTCTCTGCTCTCCCAGCATCTTGTTTCAAAGTAATTTTTGTTTTAATGACGCAGTATCTTCTTTTATCTCCCTGAAGATTCTAATTATAATTACTTGGAAGCTTTCTTGTCTTCCCTGCATTGTCTCTGCTTTAATTTGGATTACATTTATCTGTTTGTTTTTGTTTCTGTCTTTCAAGTTGGATATTTCACTCATATGTCTAAGGACTCTTAGCAGCCAATGCACATTTATGAGTGAAACCCTTACACACTGTTTGGATGCTCTGTGTAAATGGTGGGCCTTATGACTGGTGGGCTTTACTGAAGTGTGATCAAGCAGAAGACCAGCTTTTACTTAAGGAGATATTCAAATATCAGCATCTGTAAGTCTTTTCTATAGCATCTATAGGTCTTCCTTGTAGCTCAAATGGTAAAGAATCTGCCTGCAATTCA
This sequence comes from Moschus berezovskii, assembly GCF_049115385.1. Classification (NCBI taxonomy): domain Eukaryota; kingdom Metazoa; phylum Chordata; class Mammalia; order Artiodactyla; family Moschidae; genus Moschus; species Moschus berezovskii. The sequence continues at coordinate 45,572,552 of NC_142464.1, read as the reverse complement.
GGAGACCCAGGTTCAATCCATGGGTCAGGAAAATCCCTGCAGAAGGAAATTGCAACCCACTCCAGTATTCTTGCCTGGGAAATCCCATGGACAAAGGAGCCTGGCAGGCTATAGTCTATGGGGTTCCAAAGAGTCAGACATGACTGAACGATTAACTTTGTAAGTCTTTTCTGTGAGACTTATGAGTTTCTCTTGAGAAAGATCTCTAATTTCCTGCTGAATTGGAAGAATGCAATGAGATATAACTCTGGTTATGTGTGTTCTAGGAGCAAGTTGGGGGAAATTTAGCAAACTTTTACTTAATAATCTGTTTTCAGTCTGCAACTTTAGCACCTCCCCATGCAATACTTGGTGTCCTTAAATTTATAATCTCTCCAGTTCAATTTCTCCGAAGAGTGAATATCCAGTCTCCTGTAGGAGTCAGGATAAAAAGGCCTGGCTGTACATACCTGGTCGAGAAGGAGTCTGGAGGAGGTGATTCTCAGCTCTTCGTCCACACCCTTTAAACTTCTCACTTCTACCTCCTGTCTTAGGATTTTTGTATTTCCTGAGAACAATGGAGAAACAGAGATTCAGGGAGACCAACAATATTCAAAGAGTTGCTGAGTTTTATATTCAGATTTTTTTTTCTTTCAAGTTTCTGGTTTAGAGCTTAAGAGCTTAATAACTTTAGAGCATATTAATAAGAGTAGGTGATTTCACCTATTAAATTTGAAAATCTACAATAGAATAATACACTATTCTTTACCTTCCACTTTGCATTAGTGATTGCTAATTATAATTTAAATCTTATTATAGTTTACATCATCAGATGCTATATAACTTTGAGATATTGACTACTAAATTAAAAGGTACTAAAGTTTGATCAAGTTTAATTCATATCTTTCTTTATACCAATAAATAATAGCAAAATTTAATTGCTTTTTTCTTGTCTATATTTTACATGTATTCTCTAGATGGTGTTAATATGCACCACTACCATATTTCACTGGTTAAATTAACAATTTTTATAACAATATTTTAAAATAAACATTCAATCCACTAGATTTTACTTCAGAGCTTTATTGCTGAGCCTATTTACCATGAAATATTAGTACTATTTTGTATTAAAATACATAAATATTTTCTATATGTTGAAACTGAGAACCCAATCCTAGCTATTGTCAACAGCATGGAAAAGAATTTTCAAATTCATAAATTGTTCCTATTTCTGTTCCCCAAGTCATTTTAGTAGGTAAAGAGATTTGCTTTATTCATACAAGACATTGTGGTTTATTTTGTATGAGGAATTTCAACATGCTGAAAGGCCAAATGACTATTTCTTGGTTTGAAATATAACCTCTATAAAATGCAAACATGCCACTTCCTTTTGTCACTGTCTTGACATCAAGGATGAAAAATGAGTTTGGATTTATGAGTAGGTCTTGAGAACGTTGGTGGGGGTTGGAGTGAAAGAAGCCCTATATCTTTCATGCTTTCTTTGAAAAATCTCCATTTGTTACCTTTTTACTTCAACTTAACAAAAGTTCCTTTGGTATCAACTAAGTGTTAAATACAGATATAAAGAAATGATGAATACCCAGGCTTTGATTTCACAATCAACAAGGTGATACAGTGGTGATAAGATAACTCACAAATAATTATAATATATGAAAGAATATGATAAAAACTCATGAGAAAACATGTATATAATGTGTTTTAAGAGGACAGAAAGGAGTATTAGACAAGCTCCATGAGAGTAGACAGCAAGGAAACATCAGAAGGTGGGCAGCAAAAAACACAGTTTGGCTGAATGATATATTAAATACTGGGACCATACTTCTGTGTTTGTATCACTATCTTCCCTCAAATAATCAGGAACCCCTCATGAAAATCATAAAGTCCAGGCTCCTCAATTTCTGACTTTTTTAGAAAGCAACACTATCACCTTCTTTTCTGCTTCCTAGTGTAAAGCAGTCATTAAATTTTGAAAAAGAGACTCAGATTCCAGTAACAACAGTAACTAGTGGAGTGATTGAACAAGTTAGCTTCTCTGGACCAATTTATAATTCCTTCTCTGTGATATACATATATTACTAACAGAACTTACTGCCTGGGGTTATGGAAAAGATTAAATGAATTAATAATGTTTATACATGACATACACCCTTATGGCAGAAAGTGAAGAAGAACTAAAGAGCCTTTTGATGAAAGTGAAAGAGGAGAGTGAAAAGTTGGCTTAAAGTTCAACATTCAGGCTAGAGACGCCCGGCTCCGGCGCAACCGACCACGTGCAGAATCGTGGCTGAGATGAGCTACCCCGCGCCCAGGGTTAGGGCAGTGGCCGAGAGGAGCTGTACCACGTTCAGGAGGCGGTGGCTGCTTGGGCACCGGAGGGCCGAGAGGAGCTGATCCACATTCAAAGCAGGAGGGGCGGCCTTGAGGAGATACCCCTCGTCCAAGGTAAGGTACAGCGGCTGCACCTTGCTGGAGCAGCTGGGAAGAGATATTCCACGACCAAGTGGAATATAAGAATCCAGTGTTCTGGGGAGGAAGCAACAAGATGGCGGAGGGATAAGACGGCGAGACCACTTTCTCCCCCACAAATTCATCAAAAGAACATTTGAACACGGAGTAAAGTCCACAAAACAACTTCTGAATACTGGCAGAGGACATCAGGCTCCCAGAAAAGCAGCCCATTGTCTTCTAAAGGAGAGAGAAGAAATCCAGCTCCACCCACCAGAACACCGACACATGCTTCCCTAACCAGGGAACCCGGACAATCACCCGTCCAACCCCACACACAGCGAAGAAACTACATAATAAAGAGAACTCCACAAACTGCAAGAAGAGGGAAAGGCCACCCCAAGCAAAGCAATATAAGCAAGATGAAGAGGCAGAGAAATACCCAGCAAGTAAAGGAACAAGATAATTGCCCACCAACACAAACAAAAGAGGAAGATATAGAGAATCTACCTGATAAAGAATTTCAAATTTTGATGGTGAATATGATTCAAAATCTTGAAAGGAAAATGGAGTTACAGATAAATAACCTGGAGAAAAGGATTGAGAAGATGGAAGAAAGATTTAATAAGGACTTAGAAGAAATAAAAAAAAGTCAATATACAATGAATAATGCAATAGATGAGATCAGAAACACTCTGGAGGGAACAAACAGTAGAATAACAGAGGCAGAAGACAGGATAAGCGAACTAGAAGATAGAATTTTAGAAATAAATGAAACAGAGAGGAAAAAAGAAAAACGAATTAAAAGAAATGAGGACAATATTAGAGACCTCTGGGACAATGTTAAACGCTCCAACATTCGAATCATAGGAGTCCCAGAAGAAGAAGACAGAAAGACCATGAGAGAATACTTGAGGAGATAATAGTTGAAAACTTCCCTAAAATAGGGAAAGAAATAATCACCCAAGTCCAAGAAACCCAGAGAGTCCCCAACAGGATAAACCCAAGGCGAAATACCCCAAGACACATATTAATCAAATTAACAAAGATCAAACACAAAGAACAAATATTAAAAGCAGCAAGGGAAAAGCAGCAAATAACACATAAGGGGATTCCCATAAGGATAACAGCTGATCTTTCAACAGAAACTCTTCAGGCCAGAAGGGAGTGGCAAGACATACTTAAAGTGTTGAAAGAAAATACCCTACAGCCCAGATTACTATACCCAGCAAGGATCTCATTCAAATATGAAGGAGAAATCAAAAGCTTTACAGACAAGCAAAAGCTGAGGGAATTCAGCATCACCAAACCAGCTTTCCAACAAATGCTAAAGGATCTTCTATAGACAGGAAACACAGAAAGAGTGTATAAACTTGAACCCAAAGCAATAAAGAAAATGGCTATGGGATCGTACTTATCAATAATTACCTTAAACCTAAATGGGTTGAAATTTTCAAAAAGGCTAGGAAACAATTCTCATAGCCATCAATAGTTCAGTGTTGAGTTTATGAATAGTTTTTAAAGTTTGGGACAAACTGTAGTATTTGCTATTTGAAGTACTATTTGTAATTGGCATATTACGATGTAACATTGGTCTTCATTTCCAACTTAAAACGCCTAAAAATGCCTAACAGATTTTTAGATTTGTGAATTTTAGTTGAAATGTATTTTATGATGTTACTAAACCTGCAGAAATATTGAAATATTTCAGAGAACTTATTCACTGTACATTTAATTTATTTTATTTATAAAAGTTATGAACTGTAGAAAGTTTTACTTGTTGGGTCAAATGCTTGTTGCTTCAAATGCTTGTTGCATTTGAATTGCTAGTTACAAGAAAATCAAATACCTTCAATGTATAAATGCTATTAAGTTTTTAAAGGACTCTGGAGTATAAGTAAGGTTGTTTAAAGAAATTTAGTCTGTTCAACTTGAAAAAAATAAATAAATAAAATTGGATTATTTGATTTAAAAAAAAAAAAGTTCAACAGTCAGAAAACTAAGATCATGACATCCGGTCCCATCACTTCATGGGAAATAGATGGGAAAACAATGGAAACAGTGGCTGACTTTATTTTGGGGGGCTCCAAAATCACTGCAGATGGTGACTGCAGCCATGAAATTAAAAGACACTTGCTCCTTGGAAGGAAAGTTATGACCAACCTAGATAGCATATTAAAAAGCAGAGACATTACTTTGTCAACAAATGTCCCTCTAGTCAAGGCTATGGATTTTTCAGTAGTCAAGTATGGATGTGACATTTGGACTATAAAGAAAGCTGAATGCCAAAGAATTGATGCTTTTGAACTGTGGTGTTGGAGAAGACTCTTGAGAGTCCCTTGGACTGCAAGGAGATCCAACGAGTCCATCCTAAAGGAAATCTGTCCTGAATATTCATTGGAAGGACTGATGCTGAAGTTGAAACTCTGATACTTTGGCCACCTGATGCAAAGAGCTGACTCATTCGAAAAGACCCGACTCATTCGAAAAGACCCTAATGCTGGAAAAGATTGAAAGCAGGAGAAGGGGATGACAGGATGAGACGACTGGATGGCATCACCAACTCAATGGACATGAGTTTGAGTAAACTCTGGGAGTTGGTGATGGACAGGGGGGCCTGGCGTGCTTCCATGGGGTTGCAAAGAGTCATGACTGAGCGACTGAACTGAACTGATACATGCTCAACAAATCACGGCTATTATTAAACTAAAGAAAGTCAAGACTAGGAAACAGGAAATCTGATCTTTAGCTTGTATACTACTGCTTATAAGCCTTGTAACCTACATAAATTGCTTCTTCTCTCTGGGTCTCAATATGCCCGTCTGAAAAAGTAAGGGATTGACCTAGACAACCTGTACTCTTGCTAAACTGTAATAGTCTAGGTGCTATAGATGACATTTTTATTTTACTTTGATACTGAACTATACAATTGGATTAAATTGGATCAAATTGCCATCATTAAGCTATAATACATTGAAATTTTAATAAAAGGCTGAAAATGAAAGTGATAATAATGAGTTAGGCTGGGGAAGTAATTTCAAGTGCACACAAAAAGAGTAGTGATAGATCAGATCCTATTAACATCTATCTGGATATAAGAGAAAGTAGATGGCAAATTTATTCAATTCAGATGCCAAGCTCAAAGGTGTGTGATTTTGTAAAAAGGAAAAAAAGAGAGAACAAGAAAAAAAAAACAAGCTCACCCTAATTTCAGTATTGGTTATCCTTCTAATTTAGGGCCTGAAATTCTCCTAATACAGCAAAGCTTGTATCTAACTATAAGATATTTAATATGAAGAGATTACAGGGTGTAACAGCAATCTTTTAAAAATGGTTGAACTAAACAAAGAACATTGAGAACAAAAATCTGAGATATGCCCCTGAGATGAGTGACAATACTGAATCAACTATTATGCCCATTTTAATGTACATTGACAGTTTTGGAATAAGAAATATACATTGCACTGTAAGAAAGGAAATCCATGATCATTACATTTCTGCTTCTTCAATTTTTAGTCCATCCTTTGAAATCTTATCATTATTCCCTACAAAATGTACAAAAAATATGTTGACAATATTTGGAAATATATTAAAATAATACTGGTCATCTATTTAACTAATTATTTAACTACAGTATTGAAATTAAATGCATCAGCATGTGTATCTGAAGCAAGTGTCCTTAGAGTCCAACTCCCACAATAAAAAAAATACTAAAAATCTTTGGCTCATAAACCTGGATGAATCTAAGATGCTTGCATAATATTTAGCATAACATGATTGTGTGGCTGATAAGAAATACTTTGTCAGGGGCTGTGTTCCATGTCCTAATAATTCATTGATCAAATTTGTCTTTGATTTTTATCTTTCTGACTAGTGCATTATAGCTCAGAACTAAATGAAATAAAGTATGATATTTTTAAAGCAGTTAATACAGTTTACTTTAAAAATGGCTTCTCAGAATTATGAGCAATTTTGTAGTTAATTAAGACATCTAATAGCTATGCCTTATACTTCCAAAATCTAATTCACACAAAAATGTTTATATTTTATTAAATTATAAAATGTATGTTATTTTATATTTCATGTTGATAATTCATAATTAAATAGGTATTTTATAATCTTATTTGTATATACTGGGTTGTTTATTTTTGTTGCATAATAAAAGAATAGCTTTCAGTTTTGGTTAGTATCTCAAAAAACATCTCTTGTCATGTACCTCTGTTATTTCATATTTCTCTTCTATGAAAACATGGTTATTTCAAACTACTCCAATTTATTTGTATGTCATATTCTAAAATGTACCCCAGCTTAAGAATTGACCAGCAAATGATCACATAAATCAAGAAATGCAATTTTTCCAGCAGTTCATATGTATACTTGATAGTCTATAGATTGTTTATCGGAGAAGGCAATGGCAAGCCACTCCAGTACTCTTGCCTAGAAAATCCCATGGATGGAGGAGCCTGGTAGGCTGCAGTCCGTTGGGTCGCTAAGGGTCGGACACGACTGAGCGACTTCACTTTCACTTTTCACTTTCACACATTGGAGAAGGAAATGGCAACCCACTCCAGTGTTCTTGCCTGGAGAATCCCAGGGACGGGAGAGCCTGGTGGGCTTCCGTCTATGGGGTCACACAGAGTCGGACACGACTGACGTGACTTAGCAGCAGCAGCAGCAGATTGTTTATAAGTTTTAGGTGGATAATAGTGAGCTTGGATGGATATTTATGGTGGTTTGATTGAAATAATAACCCTAATTTATTGATCTTTTCGTATCTATGCCATTTGTTAGTTCTCTTGTTCTCAGACGTTGAGCTTGGTCATATGATTTGCCTTGTTTAATAGGAGAACAGCAAGCAAATATGATGCAAGCAAAGACTTGAAAAGCACTTATACTGCTTACCCTCTTACTGTGCTTTATATCCTGCAACTAAATAAATAAGCTTTAACTCAGTTCAGTTCAGTCTCTCAGTCGTGTCCAACTCTTTGAGACCCCATGGACTACAACACACCAGGCCTCCCTGTCCATAACCAAACTCATGTCCTTCGAGTCAGTGATGCCATCCAACCATCTCATCCTCTGTTGTCCCCTTCTCCTCCTGCCTTCAATCTTTCCCAGCATCAGGGTCTTTTCCAATGAGACAGTTCTTTGCATCAGGTGGCCAAAGTATCGGAGCTCTAGCTAGCCTCTCAATAATGAGATGCTTGGCTCAGTCATTCCTTTTACTGCAGCAAATGGGGAGCCAAACTCCAGACCAGAGAGAGGCCACTGTAGATCAAGAAGCTTCTTGCATTAGCAATCCCAGTCAAAACCAGCAGTGCTCACCAGATAAGCAGAACCGCCCATTTAATCTGTAGACTTTTTGAATGATAACAAATGGTTGTTCTTTTTAGCTACTAAGTTATAGATTGGTTTGTTACACAGCAATAAACAATGATACAATATGTACTAGAAATAGAAGAACAAAAAATCTTTCTAAAGACCTTTAATATTTTACTAATTAAAATAACATTATTATAGCTATAATATTATATTATTAATATAATTTTGCTATATTAAAAAATCCTTTGTGAGTAGAAAGATTTTCAGAGTAGGAGACCATCTTGGGTATGACTCCTTCTCTATCCTTGGTTCTATAGATATCCCTGCTGCTGCTGCTGCTAAGTCGCTTCAGTCGTGTTCGACTCTGTGCGACCCCATAGACGGCAGCCCACCAGGCTCCCCCATCCCTGGGATTCTCCAGGCAAGAACACTGGAGTGGGTTGCCATTTCCTTCTCCAACAATTACTAAATCAATCAATAAAAAATGGGCATCAACTAAGTGCCTGGAAAGGCGAATCAATTAGACTTCTATCATTATGTTCGTTGAACTCACACAAAAATCAAGTTATTGGATTGTTATAACATACTCTGTGATACTTGCCATGGAAAAATCTTTGCTCTTCAAAGTCAGGCTGAATTCTAGTCCATGGGGTCACAAAATAGTTGGACATGACTTAGCAAGTAAACAACAACAAAAGTTAACTCAGTTTGTGTATTTCATTGTATATGACCATTATCTTCCTCTTCTCCCAGAAGTTCTATAGATGTGATATTCATTAGTTCTGTTCATTAATACTTATTTCCCCTACTTTGGAGGAACATGGTAGCATTGCACATTCTCTCCAGCAGTAGACTGAAAAGTGGGCACAAACTGTTTCCTTCCCTCTTTCCATGCCCTTTTCCAACATGTCTTCCTGTTAAGAGATAGGATCTATGTCCCCATTTTGACACTGGGCTTGGCCATATGATTTGCTTTAGCCAATGTACCTGGAGCAAATGTGACCAAGGTGAAACTTAAAAAATGTTTGTGCATTGAGCCTTGCTCTCTTGCTGCTCTTAGACCCCTGTGACTGCCACCAAGACAACAAGCCGAGGCTAGCCTCCTGACATGAAGAACACTTGAACTGATTGCTCTGTTGTCCCAGCTGATGGCTCACCCTCAGAAACAGAGCTGCCTATTGACAAGTAGCTTTTCACAAACACCTGAGTGAGCCCAGGCTGGGCAAGCAGAACTGTCTGGCTGAGCCTAATGAAAATTGCTATTCTATAGAATCATAAACTAAACAAAGTTGATGTTACAAAATTTTAAGTTTTGAGGTGGTTTGTTATGCCCTATCTGATATATCAGCTCCTCTGAAGTTAGGCATAGCCACACGATTTGCTTCACCCAATGAAATATTTTACTTCTGGCAGAAGTCTGTAACAGTTGGACTATGCTTTGGTTATCTTTTTTCTCTTGTCATGCTGACTGAGGAACTTTCAGATTGGGGGGGCGTCCCATAAGCATGGGTCCCTGAGTTCCCCCTACCCTCCCCAATACTGATTTTCGGAGAACATATAGTTTAAGTAAGAAATAAATTTTTATATTAAACCTCTGAGATTTGGGATTTCTATTATTGGAGCATTACCCAGCCCATCTGACTAACATAGAATTTGGTGCCCAGAAGGAAGTACAGTTATGATAGAAATCTAAAATATATTCTATGACTTAAAAGCTCAGTGAGTAGTGGCGAGGAAACTGTTGTTAGAGGCTGGAAAGTAGGCAATCCATGTTAACTGTGGTAAAATATTTTGCTAATACTATTCATGCATGCCACCCACTTGTCCCCTTTCTAAACAGTTATTCTGTTCCTGTCCCACCACTATATGTTAAGTGCACGTGTGTCTGTGTGTGTGTGTATGTGTGTGTGTAAGCAGGGAAGATAGATACTTTGCCATTTCAGGTCTCTATAACAAGAGACATTTTTTTTTTGTTCTAATACAGGAACTACCAAGCATCACCCAGAGATGCTGGACTTTGAGATTAATGCCAGTACTGAATAGAGTTCTATACTATAGAAACTATAGAATGGAGTTACACTTGTGATAGGAATAAATATATTTTGCAGCATAAGGAGAGTGATGCAAATTGGTGATTAGAAGGATGGATTGCAGTAACCATTGGTACTGTTCACTAGTAAATTTTGGTTAATTTTCCTTCTGGGCAAATGATAGAATTACACTTTCCTGCTACCTTCAAGGTAGCATGCCCACATAATTTGCTTTTGTCAATGAAATATGAGTGAAATTTACTTGGATCACTTTTAGAAAGAGACTGTTTGACATTCATCTTCCTTGAACCTATCATGCAAGTGGGGAAGCTCCAGAGATTGGTTGGAGCCTCCTTAAGCCAACTGGTTGCTTGGTGACAATCTCTTGGAGTGAGGTTCTTTCTCCCCACCCCCTCCCTTCCTTCTACCAGAAAGGAACATACAAATGAACAGGAAATAACTGTTCTGTTGTTATTTTTAAGCCACTAAAACTTTTGGATCCTTTGTTACTGCACCAGTAACTTGCTGCTACTGCTTAGTCGCTTCAGTCTTGTCTGACTCTGTGCGACCCTAAGGGGTGCAGCCTTACCAGGCTCCTCTGTCCTTGGGATTCTCTAGGCAAGAGTATTAGAGTTGGTGCCATGCCCTCCTCGACAGGATCTTCCTGACCCAGGAAGGATTGAACCTGGGTCTCCTGCATTGCAGGCAGATTCTTTACCGCTGAGCCACCAGGGAAGCCCTAGTAACCTAGGCTATCCTAACCAATGTTGTACTGTGAAACAGATCAGGAAACCTACAGAGGTTGATAATTTTGGCCATTACAGTTCCAGTAGAATCCATAACTGAAACCATCCACTGATAACTCCAAAAGCATCTTCATTCATGATTTCACTTGCTTCTTCAATTGTGTTCATTCTAAAAAAGATGATTATGAGATTTTGAACTTCACTTTTTTGTTGTTGAAAATTTAAAACTGCATCTTCACTACTGAGGAAGTGATGAGCAGGACTACTTTCTCCTGGGGGTAGGGGTGGAACGAGAGGTAGATATGGAAGGATAACCCACAAAATAGGGAGGGTGGAACTGAATTCAGAATTCACAGGAGTTTCCAATAAGAATTAAAACGTGTTTTCCACAGACTTGTGCATAAATTCCCAGTAATACACAGTATTTCTCAGCAAACTTTGGGGTCTTAGGTTCGGTTCAGCATCCTGCACATATACAGAAACACATGCACAATCATTGTGGTGCAAAAGTAAAAAACTGTCACTGGAGTTCATATTTAATCAAAAGCTTTCTCTCTGTGTGAAGAAATATTTTCTCTAGAACAGCGCAGAATTATTCCAAACATTTAAGTGCTAAATCCCGTACCGCGCACTGTACCAGGATTAGGCAAGTGGAAGATGACACGGAACACAAGACTCAATGGGTTGCTGTCCAAGAGTTTACATTTTGCCGAGCATAAGTTTCTCCTTTTGCAGTTTTAACCCAGCCACATCCAATCCCCTGCCCCGTAAACGATTTCCGGTGAAGTCCCACATCTTTTCCCTAATTTTACAAATACTCTCGCTTTCTGAGATGTCATCGCCCCGGAAACTGAAGTCACTGTGGGCTCTGTTTTTGGATATTTGGCAGATCTCGGATGCAGCTGAATCACCGGCTTGTTCTTTCCCCACAGTGGCGAGATGACAGTGACCCCAAAAGTTTCCAGCACTTAGAGCATAAACTTAAAGCAGCCCGAACCTTCAAGGGACCCTCAACTCTAGCGGCTTCCACTGCCCTTCTATCACGGATCCTAAGGAAGTTAAGGCGGTTGGGTCAGACCCTGCAACGCTCGCAGAGCATTGTTCTGGGCGCTAAACCCACAAGCCGCGCAGAGCTGAGAAGTCTAAGGCCCGGCAGCAATCCCAAGTGTGCAAAGACCGAAGAGTGCCCATCTCTACTGGACTCCAAGAACCGGCATGCATCGCGCCGAAACGGCAATCTCCGCTTCGGAAGCCCAGCGCAAAGGGGCCTGGGAAGTGAAGTCTCCGGGCGTCCGGAGTCGCGGTGCGAAGGCAGAAGCAAGGCATAGCTAGGTTGCTCCATTAGCGCGCCGGTTCCTGGCCAAGCTCCGAGCCTCTCGCTGCTACTCAGGGTTTTCGCGGGCGGCGGGAGCAGTATGGCTCGCTTGAGTAAACTCCGGGGGGAGGGGAGAGAGGGGAGTAGATGGGGAGGCGGGGTCAGCGGAAGCGGCAGGTTGCTTCCTTCTCCTCACGCTGCCTCCCCGCCTCTCCCAGAGGGAGCGATGGGAGGGGGAGGGAAGGGCAGAGGGAAGGTAGTGTGACACGTGTCAATCAACCCCCCTCCGGGGGGCGCGCGCTCCGGGGCTCGCGCAGAGGGCTCGCGCCCCTGCCTCGTGCCTGCGCCGCTCGTATGTAAATGAGGGCGCGTGACGCGGGACGCAGATGGACAAGGGAAGAGAGAGAATGGCCGCTGCCGCCGCCGCTGCTGCCGCCGCCGCCGCCGCTGCTCAGTGCCGGAGCCCTCGGTGCGCGGCGGAGAGGAGAGGATTCCGGCGGGAACTCGACTCTTGGCGCCACCGCCTCATGCACTGTGTAGGTAAGAGAGACACGGGCCGGAGCCCCGGCTCCGCGCGGCGACGAGTGCCGCAGCCCGAGGAGTTTGTGGCTGACGGGTTTAGTTGAATCTTCCGTTCGGGTTAGTTCAATGGGGGAGCGAGATGGGAGCGGCGGCGGCGCGGCGGCTCCGGCGCTCGCCTTTTGTCTGGGGGCTCCTCGCCCGGCGCGGTCCGCGCTCATTCTCCTTCTCAGCTCTTGGGCTCCCCTGGAACTGTTAGTTCGGACCCGCTCGCCGAGCCCCCGAGGAAACGGCTCGCTTGCGCTCTCCCCGAAACTCGTCGGCGCCCCTCGCCGCTCCCCGTCAGCCCTGTCAGTCCGGAGGAAGCGGGCCGGCGGGTCGGCGCCCGGGCGGAGGGGAGCCGGCGGGCAGAGCCGGCGGGAGGAAGGCGGGCTGGTCCGCGCCCCCGCCGGGCGCACACACACCCCCTTCTGCTGCCGTGAGCCGGGCGGGCGGCCGCGGCCGGGCTCCCGGGACCGGGACCTGAGCGACCCTCGGGCGCTCGCGGGGCTGGTGTCTAGGGTGGGCCCGCTGGGGGCGAGGGGCGGCGGGGGCGTCGCCCGAGGGGCGGGGGCGCCCAACTCTGCCCTCTCGTGCTCGGCGGCGGCGGCGCGGTGTGTACCTCTTTAAGAAGGAGCCGCTCGAGCGCTGACGGTTGGGATTTGAAGTTCTTCCTCCCTCTTTGGAAGTCTGGACTGAGAGGGGGTGTTGCTATGGCGACGGCAACCCCCCTCTTCTCACGGACGCCCGGACGACTCGGGTCCTCTTTTACTGTCATGTGATGGACCCTTCCCTGCACAGACATGCACATCGCTCTCCCCACCTTCTGCAATTTCGTCTTCCCTTTTGGTTGGGTGGGAATCGTTTTGCTTCAAACTTCTGGGCTCCGGACTGTCATTCTGCGGGTTCCTCGGGGGTGGCGTGAGGTGGTGGGATCTCGCCGACTTGCCGCCGTGGCTTTTTTTGTCTGAGTGAGACGTGTACGTGGAGCTGTTATCCAGCAGGTTGGTGGAGTGGGCACCGAGGGGATAACGCGGGTTGTGGGATGGGGTGTGTTGTGTTTGTTTTGGAAGGGGTTGATGGGTAGGAGAGTATGAGAAGAGGTGAAGGGAAGGTTGCATTGTCTAAGGAGTGGATAGTGGCAAGCAGCTTGCTCCACTGGCGATTAAACCTTGGCTTTGGGAGTTGAGTAAGAAACCTTAGTGCCCTAAGAAAACAGCTACCTTGTTTCCATCTGTTCTTGCGCCACCTCGCGCCCCTTTCCCTCCCCCCACTCCCCTCAGATTTGTTTAGTTAGCGCTTGAAGATCTTTCTTGTTTTTCAGTAGTGAAAAGGAGATCGTGGTAAGAAACTAGTACAACTTAACTCAGAAATGTGCACTGCAGAGTACGGTGGGTATAGGAAAACATACGAGAAGGAAGATTGCTCTGATTAGGGACATTTAAGTTATGTTAAAGCAAGTCACAGTTTTACCTTTTATATGTTTTGTTTTTATCTAAGGAAACGTTCTAGGAAATAGCTTTAGTCAAGTACTCATAAGTGATTTTGCTTTAAAAAATGTAGAAAAAAACCTCATCATATTTTTATATGACATTTTAAGCGAAGTGTTGCTAATGCCTCCCGAATACAAAATGGACCCTGTTTTTATAATTGCTTATGTAAAGATCTCTTCCACTGACAACCTGTTTGAAAACTGTTGAGTTGTTCATTTAGAATCAGGCAGGATGATAGCATTGTAATATGGTTCGAGATAACTGTTAAGTTTTGCCGAGGCACACGGTTATTTCACGATGTCTTTGGACAATTTTTATATTTTAGAATACTTTGGATTTTTGTTTTTTCTCATCTTGCTTGTTTAGTTGCATTAAGTATCACTTTGTCTCACAAAAATATGTTTTTGAAAAATAGTCGAATTTTTGTTAAACGCAGAAGTAATTGGATTTGATGGAAAAGGGAAACAGGATATCTTTCTTGTCTTACCTACTTGGATACTCTAGTAGGATTAGAAGACGTTGAAAATTGAGTTAATGCTGTGTGTTTAATATGCAGTCACTATATTCACTTGTAGGATATTTTGAAAGGAATTTTTTTCCACAGCCAGTCCTACTCAGGAGACCTAGGAAGATCCGTCTCCTACTTATAAACAATAAAACTCTTAAGCAGGGTAAATTGGTTGATCGGGTTTTTTCAGTAGTCTATATGTGAAGCACTTATTCATAGTATGAATTGAGACTGAATGTATTTGTGTAACTTTTAAGTTCCATTTTGCTATTTGTAAACATGTTTGCAAAGAAACTATTCTTTTTACTGTGCCTGTGTGTATGTGTGTGAATATATGTGTACTTCCATATTGAATATTTAGTGCTCTTATGGACATTTTATAAAATATTTTGTCTGCCTTTAGGGAAGAAAATGATCTACAAGTGTTTTTTTTAAATGAGGTATATAAATTGTAAGCAGTGTCTCAAGGCTGTACAGCAAATAAGTATTGAATTAATATTGAAAATTTAAAATCTCAGTTCTTAGCCTAAATCTTTAAAATAATCTTTTTTATTTTTTAAATAACATATTAATGTTCTAATTTTATGGGCAAAAAGTTCATTTTACTTGTCATAACTGCTTGTAGTTAGCCAAGATGTTTAATTCTTGATATGGAAAATATTGTTTACCATTCTCTATTTGTGGAACTCATCTCTTTGTTAGATTTATGGCTACTCTGATTTAATCCTAGTATTTCTTCTTTTAGAATTGAGGAATTGTTCTGTAAGCTCTGTGTCACAATTTCATTATTTACAATGTGGTGCTTTTTACAATTTGATTTTTTTTTTTTTCCTGCAGTCATCCTATACTGTGCTAACTTTTGAATAGGTTCATCTAACAAATATTTTAGTGTTGGACATAATTAGTAGTATTCTAGTACTCAGCATGATATTGAGTGATAACAGATATAGTCCTGGATTGTATGAAATACATAATTAGTATCTGATAAGTCATAAAATTTAAAGCAAAGTCAAGTCTGGGATAAAAGAAATGCATTAATATATTTTTAAACTTTATCAGGACTTGTATAGTCTATTAGGATATTTGATCTGGGAATTGAGGCAAGTTTTTTGTTTTAACTTTTAGTTCTGATATAATCTCAAATTTACAAGGAAAGTTGGAAGAATAGTACAAGGGACTCGTCTATATTCTTCCCCACATTCAGCAATTGTATTACATTTTGCAATATGTGCTTTATCATTCTTGCCCTGTATCTATATCTTTTTTTTTCTGGACCATTCAAAGATGATTTGGAGATATGATGCCTCTTTATCCCTAAATTCTTCGGTTATAATTCCTAAAACCAAGGACATTGTCTTGCCTAACCATGGTATAGTTATTAAAACCAGGAAATATAACATTGACATACTTTAATAATACTATTACTGAATTCATAATTCATGTTTTATCAATTTTATTTTATAGCTTTTCCCCCCAGCAAGGATCATACATTGCATTTGGTTGTCATATTTCTTTAGTCTCTTTAAATCTGGAACATTTCCTCAGTCTTTCTTGTATTTCTTGACCTTGACATTTTTGAAAAGTACAAGACAGTTATTTTGTCGAATGTCCCTCAATTTGAATTTGTCTGTTGTTTCCTCATGATTAGATTTGTTATGCATTTTTGGCAGAAATATCTTCTGTCCTTAATACCTTGTATATTAAGGTTCTTGATGTTGGTTTGTCCCAACGTTGGTAACGGTATCTTTGAAAGTTTGGTTAATGTGGTATTCTCCATATTTCTCCCTAAAAGTTACTGTTTGTCCTTTTGTAATTAATATGTAATTGATGGGAAAATACTTTGAAGAATGGGATATTTACATAGTCTCATAAGATTTAGCCACAAGTTTTAACATCCATTCATGATTATTTGTTCTGTGGCTAGTAGTTGATACTCTGTCATAAGGCAGTCTTTCCTCTCTCTTCCTTTATTTTGTTATTTTCATCAGAATGAACTCATTGATTCTTACTTTATTCAGTGGTTAAATACATTGCTGTCATTATTTTGATTTCCAGGTTGTGCTAGGTTTGGCCAGTGGGAGCCTCATCAAGCTGGTTCCAGTGTTTTTTAACAAACCACATGTTTCCCCAACCCCTTCCTGCCCAGTGATTATTTTTGAGCACTTCTTTCTTCCCAAACAAAATATTCCAGGTTTATCTTGTACTTTACCTGTCCCAGCCCTGACATCAGCCATTTTTCCAAGGAGTCTTAGATTCTTTTTAGTGAAAAATAGATTTAGATACCAAAATGTGAACAGTAGGTGTCAGGACTGTTGTTCAGTTCAGTCACTCAGTCGTGTCCCACTCTCTGTGACTCCATGAATCACAGCACGCCAGGCCTCCCTGTCCATCACCAACTCCCGGAGTTCACTCAAACTCATGTCCATAGAGTTGGTGATGCCATCCAGCCATCTTATTCTCTGTCGTACCCTTCTCCTCCCGCCCCCAATCCTTCCCAGCATCAGAGTCTTTTCCAGTGAGGCAACTATTCGCATGAGGTGGCCAAAGTATTGGAGTTTCAGCTTTAGCATCAGTCCTTCCAATGAATACCCAGGCTTGATCTCCTTTCGAATGGACTGGTTGGATCTCCTTGCAGTCCAAGGGACTCTCAAGAGTCTTCTCCAGCACCACAGTTTAAAAGCATCAATTCTTCGGCAATCAGCTTTCTTCACAGTCCAACTCTCATATCCATACATGTTGTTAAGCCCTATTTTATGATGCAGAAGTTAATGATCAGTGTAACTGATTTCCTTAAGGTTACAACAGTAAAACAATGAAGATTTGATTAGAATTCTATAAACTCCAGCATATTTCCAACATAGCATCGTTGTCCTAGTAGAAATAGTTTTCTAGTAGCCACATTTAAAAGGCATGTTTGATTTAGCCCAGTATATTAAAAATATTTTAAATTAACCCATATAAAATTGTTGAATTAGTTTATATTCCTTTTAAAATATTGTCTTTGAAATCAGTTATTATATCTCAAGTTGGACTGGCTACATTTCAGATGCTTAGTAGCCTCTTGCAGCAAATGGCTACCACATTGGGCAGCGCAGTTTTATAATGAGTGACTCCAGCAAAGTCTTGATTACCTGGATACCACAGTTATTCATTTCTGTTGATACTAGCCAAACTGATAGCTTCCCCCAAATCTTTTACTTTTGTTTGAATACTGTAATATAGCAAATGGGAATATAGACTCTGGAGCTAGACTATCTGTGTTTGAATTCTGTTAACCACCTACCAGTTACCACCTGCTGCTGCTAAGTCACTTCAGTCGTGTCCGACTCTGTGTGACCCCATAGATGGAAGCCCACCAGGCTCCCCCATCCCTGGGATTCTCCAGGCAAGAACACTGGAGTGGGTTGCCATTTCCTTCTCCAATGTGTGAAAGTGAAAGTGAAGTCGTGTCCGACCCTTAGCGACCCCACAGACTACAGCCAACCAGGCTCCTCCATCCATGGGATTTTCTAGGCAATAGTACTGGAGTGGCTTGCCATTGCCTTCTCCGAGTTACCACCTACAAGTTACTTAATCTCTCTGTACTTCAGTCCCTTACCTATAAATTGAAGATAATAAAAGTTGTTTGAAAATTAATTGTGTTGATATCTGTTAATATGTCTGCCATAGAAAGCATGCCCTAAACTGCCTATTATCGTTATTGAATTATACAGGTTATTAGCAGCTTTGAGCTTTATGTTTTTGCCAATAGATTCTTTCTGGCGGGAATGCCAATGAACAATGAAAAGATCCTGAGTCATGTTAAAGAAGATGATAGTAAGGGCTTAAAAGATCTATATTCCAGGATATTCTTGAGCCATGGTCATGGAGTTTAAGAATCACAGTATATAGTCACTTGGCTTGGTCTTTGCTTTTTATATGTAAGGAGAGCAAAAGACGTTTGATGCCATTCTACATTCTAAGGAATATTTTGGCTTTGTAGTAACTGAATACAAGAAATTAGTTTAAATTCATTTTAAAAAGCCTGTATCGTACTAGATCATCTTGAACTTACTCTTTGTTGGTACCTACTCTCTGTACTCTTCCTGTTAACCATGTCACTGTTTTTGAGCTCTGCACTTGGCAAGTGTTTGCAGAGTAAACTTTCTTCCAGACTACCTGCTCCCAGCCATAATCAGGGTCAGAAGATACTATCTTCCTCTACTTTTAACCTCTGAAGAAATTACAGGAGCACTTACACTTAAACAGGGGATAGTCCAGGAAAATATAGTCTACATAATCAACTTGACACTTCTTTCTGGGTGCTTCTTGTCTCCTGCTCCTTTATTTTTCCACTAACTTCTGCTTCATCTTGTCACTATTGATATGTAAATCCAAGAAGAGAAGATTTATGTAGAAATCTGGATTTGATGAGAACTGGTATGAATGGGTCAATTACCCAAAAACTTAGACCCTAAAACTATTTTTTCAAATAGCGTTTATTTTATTCATTAAAAAAGATGTGAATTATACCAGTATCTAATATGTATCAGGCAAGCGGAATCTGTGATGATCATGAGTAGTTGGGTGGTAAAGACACATATCCAAATTTCTCTGTAAAATAGGCTTACTGTGAATTTTGCATGTAAAATTTGGAATCCTATATACTCTTCAATTATTGTGTACCTGGAAGTTCTGCCATCCTTGGGCTCAAGCACTATGTGAATTTTATGTATTTGCAGATGTTAGAAACAGGCTGTGTGCCGGTGTGAGCATGCCATACGTATCCTCCTTTCTCTGTGGTGCTGCTGTCTCTTCCTGTCCGTGCTACTTCCCTTAGCTGGCTACATGTGTGTGCCCCTCTCCCTGTTTGGCTGGGTACTGTGGTAAGTTCCTATTACGTCACCATAAGTAGCTATTATGTGCGCTCCATGCTCCTCTGACTTGTCTTTCAGTCCTGGTCTTTATTTCTTTTACCACAGTGCAGTCTTGGGAGGAGCAACAAAGGCATGTAGGTTTTTGGATATACAATTTTTTCATTTTTTTTTTTTTTGGTTATTCCAGTTTTTCCAATTATAATATATGTTGCTGAGGTTTAGAGTTCCTTTTTCCTTTGGCTAGTATTCCTTCTTTGTGTGTGTGTGTGTGTTTGTGTGTTTTATTCACCACAGAATATAGGAGAGACAACGTGAATAGGCCCAGACCAACCTACTACTGCCATTAGGAAACTAATTAAGGTAACAAAATAATGTCATATTTGTATTTGAAGAATGCTGCCTTGCTATTAATTAAAGCTAAATAAAAATTTGTTTTGGGACTTCTTATGTTTTCTAGAAAACAACTTACCACTTATTTTTCTGTATCTTCTTGCCTTTCATATAGTTTTCCCACTCATTGGCAACAATACTATTCTGCTTACTTATATTTGTTTGTTTTTTTTTGTTCTTTACCTTAATCTATTACTAAGTTATTGCTATTTTCTTTACAATATCCTTTTGGATTTTGTTTTTTCTAATGAAGTCAAACACTTGGGCACGTACAGATGAGAGTCTAGTTTATGCAAGTAGCTGCATAGCTAATTTACTGTCCTTCACCTTAACTTACAGCCTATATTAAATCATTATTTGGAATAACTCCTTTGATTTTTGTAGTTTACAAAGCAGTGGTATTTCCCATGTGTCTTTTTTTCATCAAATACAAGTTGGTTGATCATAGTCCATCAGACTTCTTTTCTGTTTGGCTCACTTCTTCAGACAGCCCAGCCACTTTCGTCGATTTTTACTTCTGTTTTGTACACATTGCCCCTAATTCTTGAATATATTAATCATAACAGCCACCCTGCATCCTCAGTCACCTTTAAAATTCAGTTGTATCCTAGAGTCTTTTCTAAAGCATTTATTGAAAAACAAGTTTGAGACCTTTCTCTGTTAATTTCAAACTGACTAGTTCATTTCTGATGGCTATATGTAAGGTGTGTATGTAGGAAATAACTTTGTCCAGTAGTCTTCATTTTAAATAGTAAACTAGGAAATAGTTTAGGGACAAAGGGCTAAGTCTGCAAATGGTAAAAAGGATTAAGAATTGAAAAAACACAGTTCCTTTTTAGCTTCTATCCACTGGTTAAAGATAGGAAAAGGAGTACGTCAAAGCTGTATATTGTCATCCTGCTTATTTAACTTAGATGCATGAGAAACGCTGGGCTAGATGAAGCACAAGCTGAAATCAAGATTGCCGGGAGAAATATCAATAACCTCAGATATGCAGATGACACCACCCTTATGGCAGAAAGGAAAAAAGAACTAAAGAGCCTCTTGATGAAAGTGAAAGAGGTGACTGAAAAATTTGGCTTAAAGCTCAACATTCAGAAAACTAAGATCATGGCATCCGGTCCCATCACTTCATGGCAAATAGATGGGGAAACGGTGGAAACAGTGGCTGACTTTATTTTTTTTGGCTCCAAAATCACTGCAGATGGTGACTGCAGCCATGAATTTAACAGACACTTGCTCCTTGGAAGGAAAGTTATGACCAACCTGCTGCTACTGCTGAGTCACTTCAGTCGTGTCCGACTCCATGTGACCCCATAGACGGAAGCCCACCAGGCTCCTCCTTCCCTGGGATTCTCCAGGCAAGAACACTGGAGTGGGTTGCCATTTCCTTCTCCAATGTGTGAAAGTGGAAAGTGAAAGTAAAGTCGCTCAGTCGTGTCTGACCCTTAGCGACCTCATGGACTGCAGCCCACCAGGATCCTCCATCCACGGGATTTTCTAGGCAAGAGTACTGGAGTGACTTGCCATTGCCTTCTCCGATGACCAACCACCTACTACTACTACTACTAAGTCACTTCAGTCGTGTCCGACTCTGTGTGACCCCATAGACGGAAGCCCACCAGGCTCCCCCGTCCCTGGGATTCTCCAGGCAAGAACACTGGAGTAGGTTGCCATTTCCTTCTCCAATGTGTGAAAGTAAAAAGTGAAAGTGAAGTCGCTCAGTCGTGTCCGACCCTTAGCGACCCCATGGACTACAGCCTACCAGGATCCTCCATCCACGGGATTTTCTAGGCAATAGTACTGGAGTGGCTTGCCATTGCCTTCTCCGATGACCAACCTAGATAGCATATTAAAAAGCAGGGACACTACTTTGCCAACAAAGGTCCGTCTAGTCAAGGCTAAGGTTTTTCCAGTAGTCATGTGTGGCTGTGAGAGTTGGACTATAAAGAAAGATGATCGCCGAAGAACTGATGCTTTTGAACTGTGGTGCTGGAGAAGACTCTTGAGAGTCCCGTGGACTGCAGGGAGATCAAACCAGTCCATCCTAAAGGAGATCAGTCCTGGGTGTTCATTGGAAGGACTGATGTTGAAGCTGAAACTCCAATACTTTGGCCACCTGATGTGAAGAGCTGACTCATTTGAAAAGATCCTGATGCTGGGAAAGATTGAGGGCGGGAGGAGAAGGGGACGATAGAGGATGAGACGGTTGGATGGCATCATTGACTAAATGGACATGAGTTTGAGCAACTCCGGGAGATAGTAAAGGACAGGAGCCTGGCGTACTGCACTCATGGTGTCGCAAAGAGTTGGACGCGACTGAGTGACTGAACAAGTTATAACCTTAGTTACAAATCATTTTACTTTTCACAGATAGAAATCTGTGAAACTAGGATAGTATCTGTCCTTAAAGGTTCTCTATTTTCGGTTTTTATGAAAAGTGCTATAATACTTATGTAGTAGTGGTTTCTGGACTAATTGATATAAATTAACGAATTATCAGCATGAAGACGACATGTAAGTCAGTGGAAATGAATGAGACCAGCTAAGGGCAAGAGACAGTATTACTAGAGGGAAGTAGAGTACTTGGTACCACATCTTAAGGAATCTTAACACTCTTTGGATGGAGGAAGAGGAGTCTCAAAGTAAGACCACTGGACTTTCACACTGTAAAGTAAAGCGGTTGGCTGAGTACAAAAACCAGGAGAGATGGTATTACCAAATCTAAGAGGAGAGAAGAGTGTTACAATAAGGAGAGATTGTTATATGTTGATGAGATGTCAAGTACGATTAAACAGGGAAGTGTACATTGTTTTTGGCAGCATGGAAGTTCTTGGTGACCTTGACTGGATTAATTAAGCAGAGTGGTGGGAATGGAAGCTGTATTGTAATAGGTTAACTGAACTGAACTGAGAATGTATTTAAGATGTATGTAAGAGGAGAAAACATTTGAGAAGGTACATTTTGAGGGAGAACATATGAATGAAGCAGTAATTGGAATGGAGTTTCTGATGGACAGGGAAACATGGCGTGTTGCATTCCATGGGGTTGCAAAGAGTCAGACATGACTGAGCTACTGAACTGAACTGGGCTTTAGGGATGTTTGTTTCATAGATGGATAATAAGATGGAGAATACTTTTCTGAATTGATAATATCCATGATTGCTTTATATGATAATTAAGCTGAGACTTGATAGCTACAAAATATTGAGAGATAATTAAATATACTGACTTGGTTTGAATCACTGAAAGTGAACTCTCATGTTTCCTTCAAAACATATTTTCCTAAGTAAGTTCATCAACATAATATGTGTAGTATTAGTGTGTTACATATTTTAAAAGAAAGATTTTTTTCCAGTTAATTTACTGTTGTCAGTCATCTAATATCTTGAGTCCTACTGTGGGTCAGTTAATTGGAGTGTAATTCTATGATTCTTCCTAAACTAGGTGCTGGATTGGAAATAGACTCAAGAATTAGGAATCAAAATGTAAGCTTTTTAGATGGTAAGGTTGTATTGAAGAACCTGGTTTATAACTGAGGCCAAAATAAAGACAGTAGCACTCTGAATTGAACTTGCCAACCTATCAAAGACAAAGCAGCTGGAGCTGCAGGCTTCGTCTAATAAACAAGGAAGCTTTACTACCTGTTACCTGTGGTTTGTTTATTGATACATTGGACCATCTAGGCAGAATGAGTGGTAGGCTTGGACATGCATGAAAAATGACCTTTGAAACATTAATCCATTCTGCTAGGAACAACTGTCAGGATGCTGCCAATACTAGTCATTCTTCTTTCCTTTGGTAGGATGAATAAGGTGTAGTATTGGGAGAGGTGGGAGTTGTCAGTTGGGTAAAAAGACTAATTACTACACTAGGAATTATTTGCTTTTAAAGAACTCAGAGTTCTTTAACTCAAAGCCTTTGACTGTGTAGATCACAATAAACTGTGGAAAATTCTGAAAGAGATGGGAATACCAGACTACCTGACCTGCCTCTTGAGGAACCTGTATGCAGGTCAGGAAGCAACAGTTAGAACTGGACATGGAACAACAGACTGGTTCCAAATAGGAAAAGGAGTACGTCAAGGTTGTATATTGTCACCCTGCTTATTTAACTTAGATGCAGAGTACATCATGAGGAACGCTGGGCTGGAAGAAGCACAAGCTGGAATCAAGATTGCCGAGAGAAATATCAATAATCTCAGATATGCAGATGACACCACCCTCATGGCAGAGAGTGAAGAGGAACTCAAAAGCCTCTTGATGAAAGTGAAAGAGGAGAGTGAAAATGTTGACTTGAAGCTCAACATTCAGAAAACAAAGATCATGGCATCTGGTCCCATCACTTCATGGGAAATAGATGGGGAAACAGTGGACACAGTATCAGACTTTATATTTTTGGGCTCCAAAATCACTGCGGATGCTGATTGCAGCCATGAAATTAAAAGACGCTTGCTCCTTGGAAGGAGAGTTATGACCAACCTAGATAGTATATGAAAAAGCAGAGACATTACTTTGCCAACCAAGGTCCATCTAGTCAAGGCCATGGTTTTTCCGGTGGTCATGTATGGATGTGAGAGTTAGACTGTGAAGAAAGCTGATCACTGAAGAATTGATGCTTTTGAACTGTGGTGCTGGAGAAGACTCTTGAGAGTCCCTTGGACTGCAAGGAGATCCAACCAGTCCATTCTAAAGGAGATCAATCCTGGGTGTTCATTGGAAGGACTGATGCTAAAGCTGAAACTCCAATACTTTGGCCACCTCATGCAAAGAGTTGACTCACTGGAAAAGACTCTGATGCTGGGAAGGATTGGGGGCAGGAGGAGAAGGGGAAGACAGAGAATGAGATGGCTGGATGGCATCACCGTCTCAATGGACATGAGTTTGAGTGAACTCCGGGAGTTGGTGATGGACAGGGAGGCCTGGTGTGCTGTGATTCATGGGGTCGCAAAGAGTCGGACACGAATAAGCAACTGAACTGAACTGAAAGAACTCACAGTTATGAGGGATCTTAAGTATTAGAGTTGGCATAATATAATGGAAAGACAGAGTAGAGAGCAATTAACTTTGATTTGAAGAATCTGAAATGACTAGACTTAAAAGGATTGAGTGAAAGTAGAGGTTGCAGATTTTTTTTGTTAAGGGCTAGATGTAAACATTTTAGGCCTTGTGGGCCATGTGGTCTTTAATGCAACTACTCAACTCTGCTGTTCTAGTGCAAAGTTCAGTTAAGTTCCGTCACTCAGTCAAGTCTGACTCTTTGTGACCCTGTGGACTGCAGCACGCCAGGCCTCCCTGTCCATCACCAACTCCTGGAGTTTACTCAAACTCATGTCCATTGAGTTGGTGATGCCATCCAACCATCTCATCCACTGTGGTCTGCTTCTCCTCCTGCTTTCAATCTTTCCCAGATCAGGGTCTTTTCAAATGAGTAAGTTCTTCGCATCAGGTGACCAAAGTATTGGAGTTTCAGTTTCAACATCAGTCCTTCCATTGAACACTCAGGACTGAGCTTCTTTAGGATGGACTGGTTGGATCTCCTTGCAGTCCAAGGAACTAAAGAGTCTTCTCCAATACCACAGTTCAAAAGCTTGTAGTCCAACTCTCATGTCCATACATGACTACTGGAAAAACCATAGCCTTGACTAGACAGACCTTTGCTGACAAAATAATGTCTCTGCTTTTTAATATGCTGTCTAGGTTGGTCATAACTTTCCTTCCAAGGAGCAAGTGTCTTTTAATTTCATGGCTGCAGTCACCATCCACAGTGATTTTGGAGCCCCCCAAAATAAAGTCTCTCACTGTTTCCCTATCTATTTGCTATGAAGTGATGGGACCGGATGCCATGATCTTAGTTTTCTGAATGTTGAGCTTTAAGCCAACTTTTTCACTCTCCTCTTTCACTTTCATCAAGAGGCTCTTTAGTTCTTCACTTTCTGCCATAAGGGTGGTGTCACCTGCATATCTGAGGTTATTGATATTTCTCCCGGCAGTCTTAATTCCAGCTTCTGTTTCTTCCAGCCCAGCGTTCCTCATGATGTACTCTGCATCTAAGTTAAATAAGCAGGGTGACAATATACAGCCTTGACATACTTCTTTTCCTATTTGGAACCAATCTGTTGTTCCATGTCCAGTTCTAACTGTTGCTTCCTGACCTGCATACAGATTTCTCATGAGATAGGTCAGGCAGTCTTGTATTCCCAACTTTTTCAGAATTTCCACAGGTTATTGTGATCCACATGGTCCAAGGCTTTGGCATAGTCAGTAAAGCAGAAATGTATGTTTTTCTGGAACTCTTTTGCCTTTTCAGTGATCCATTGGATGTTGGCAATTTTATCTCTGGTTCTTCTGCCTTTTCTAAAACCAACATGAACATCTGGAAGTTCACGGTTCACATATTGTTGAAGCCTGGCTTGGAGAATTTTGAGCATTACTTTACTATTGTGTGAGATGAGTGCAGCTGTGCGGTAGTTTGAGCATTCTTTGGCATTGCCTTTCTTTGGGATTGGAATGAAAACTGACCTTTTCCAGTCCTGTGGCCACTGCTGAGTTTTCCAAATTTGCTGGCATATTGAGTGCAGCTCTTGATCACAGTGTCATCTTTTAGGATTTCAAATAGCTCAACTGGAATTCCATCACCTCTACTAGTTTTGACCGTAGTGATGCTTCCTAAGGCCCACTTGACTTTGGACTCCAGGATGTCTGGCTTTAGGTGAGTGATCACACCATCATGATTATCTGGGTTGTGAAGATCCTTTTTATACAGTTCTTCTGTGTATTCTTGCCACCCCTTCTTAATATCTTCTGCTTCTGTTAGGTCCATACCATTTCTGTTCTTTATCGAGCCCATCTTTGCATGAAATGTTGCCTTGGTATCTGGAATTTTCTTGAAGAGATCGCTAGTCTTTCCCATTCTATTGTTTTCCTCTATTTCTTAGCTCTGAACACTGAGGAAGGCTTCTTATCTCTCCTTGCTATTCTTTGGAACTCTGCATTCAGATGCTTATATCTTTCCTTTTCTCCTTTGCCTTTCAATTCTCTTCACAGCTATTTGTAAGGTCTCCTCAGACAACCATTTTGCATTTTTGCATTTCTTTTCCATGGGGATGGTCTTGATCCCTGTCTCCTGTACAGTGTCATGAACCTCCGTCCATGGTTCATCAGGCACTCTATCTGATTAGTCCCTTAAATCTATTTCTCACTTCCATAAGGGATTTGATTTAGCTTATACATGAATGGTCTAGTCGTTTTCTCTACTTTCTTCAATTTTAGTCTGAATTTGGCAGTAAGGAGTTCATGATCTGAGCCATAGTCAGCTCCTGGTCTTGTTTTTTGCTAACTGTATACAGCTTCTCCATCTTTGGCTGCAAAGAATATAGTCAACCTAATTTCGGTGTTGGCCATCTGGTGCTTTCCATGTGTAGAATCTTCTCATGTGTTGTTGAAAGAGGGTGTTTGCTATGACCAGCACGATCTCTTGGCAAAACTGTATTAGCCTTTTCCTGGCTTCATTCTGTACTCCCAAAGCCAAATTTGCCTGTTACTCCAGGTGTTTTTTGACTTCCTACTTTTGCATTCCTGTCCGCTGTAATGAAAAGGACATCTGTTTTGGATGTTAATTCTAAAAGGTCTTGTAGGTCTTCATAGAACTGTTCAGCTTCTTCAGCGTTACTGGTTGAGGCATAGACTTGGATTACCGTGACATTGAATGGTTTGCCTTGTAAGCTCACAGGTCATTCTTTCGTTTTTGAGATTGCATGTAAGTACTGAATTTTGGACTCTTTTGTTGACTATGATGGCTGCTCCATTTCTTTAAGGGATTCTTGTCCACAATAGTAGATACAATGGTCATCTGAGTTAAATTCACCCATTCCAGTCCATTTTAGTTCACTGATTTCTGAAATGCCGATGTTCACTCTTGCCATCTGCTGTTTGACCACTTCCAATTTGCCTTTATTCATGGACTAACTTTCCAGGTTCCTATGCAATATTGCTCTTTACAGCATCAGACCTTGCTTTTATCACCAGTTACATCCACAACTGGGTGTTGTTGTTGCTTTGGCTCCATCCCTTCATTCTTTCTGGAGTTATTTCTCCACTGATCTCTAGTAGCATATTGGGCACCTACCCACCTGGGGAGTTCATCTTTCAGTGTCCTATCTTTTTGCCTTTTCATACTGTTCATGGGGTTCTCAAGGCAAGAATACTGACCTGAAGTGGTTTGCCCTTCCCTTCTACAATGGACCACGTTTTGTCAGAACTCTCCACCATGACCCGTCCATCTTGGGTGGCCCTACATGGCATGGCTTAGTTTCATTGTGTTAGACAAGGCTGTGGTCCATGTGATTAGATTGGTTAGTTTTCTGTGATTGTGATTTCAGTCTGTCTGCCCTCTGATGCCCTCTCAGCGCCTACTGTCTTACTGGAGTTTCTGTTACCTTGGGCGTGGATATCTCTTCTAGTGTAAAAGCAATGTGTAGATAAATGAGCATGGTTGTGGTCCAAAAACAAAATTATTTAGAAAAGTAGGCAGATTTGACATACTGGCTATAGTTTGCTGACCCCTAAGTTAAATGATCTAGCAAGAAAGTAGGGTGGAAGGAACAGGTCGAGGGGTAGTGTAAGCAAAGATATAGAAATCTAAAAAGTGTATATTCTGAAAATATTCAGCACTCTAGTGTCATTGGAGTACAGGATGGAAGTAGGAAGTAGGATTGAAAGTATAAATTATGGTGTTTATAAGGAGGAAATTATGAGCATTTGAGGTTTTTATTTTTTTTAATGGGTAATAAGTATGATCATAAAAATCAGCTTATTTTCACTTTGGACATCTGCTCTTGGTTCAGGTTTGAGGGGTTTTTTTTGGTAATAGTTTTAAGAAGCTCAAATCGAAGCAGCCCATTTAAGTCAAAGCTGGGAAAATTAGCAATTTCAATTTCAATAAATTAATTAAGATATTGGATTGCTGAAATACTCTCAAATAGCACTCTTTTTTTTTTTTTGCCTGGTTTCTGAACAACTTGAAACTTAAAACAAGGAGAAAGATGGAAGCAGAATATCACTTTTATTAATGATAGAGCGCAGATAAGAGAGATAACTTGATGGGAAAATTTGGGTTTTGGCATAGGGCTTTTCTTGTAACTCAGATGGCTAAGAATCTGCCTGCAGTGCAGGCGACCCTGGTTCGATTCCTGGGTCAGGAAGATCCCCTGGAGAAGGGAGTGGCAACCCACACCAGTATTCTTGCCTGGAGAATTCCATGGACAGACCACAGCGTTGCAAAGAGTTGGACACAACTGAGCAGCTGACACACAAATAGGCCTATTTATGTACCGAGTCCTAGGCATACCAGGGATGCAGATAGAATATGAGCTCTTTGCAGGTATGTTCTCTCAATAGCTACATCCAAGGGACTACTCAGTTATTCTTTACAAAATCACTAATGAGATTAGTCACTTTATTCCCCTACGAGTAAAGAGAGGCTGAAATTGTGCATATGACACATCCTTCCTCATAGAAGCAGGGAGCAAGGAAAGGGTATTACCCCTGTAACTATCAAGGCTGGTTTTTGCAAAAATGTGTCTGAATATAAGTGTACTGAAAACAGTACAATTGTCATTATACTGAAGACATGTCAAACTTACACATTCAAAATATTTTTTAAAAAATATTTAATTCTAGTGTTTGAAATTCTCAATTTTTTTAAACTCTCAAAATAAAGTTGGTAGAGTTTTTTTTAATGAACTAGCTTTTGCTACAAGCTTTTGTAAGATAT
This sequence comes from Moschus berezovskii, assembly GCF_049115385.1. Lineage (NCBI taxonomy): Eukaryota > Metazoa > Chordata > Mammalia > Artiodactyla > Moschidae > Moschus > Moschus berezovskii. The sequence goes on along the minus strand of NC_142464.1, from coordinate 45,543,115 downwards.
TTAAATAGAATGCATATTTGGCTAGAAAAAGACAATAATGTCTTATTTATCAATTTTCAATTGACTTTTGAAATTTACAAGGAGTTAATGTAAAGGAATGAAGACTGACCTTTTCCAGCCTGTGGCCACTGCTGAGTTTTCCAAATTTGCTGACATAGTGAGTGCAGCACTTTCACAGCATCATCTTTCAGGATTTGAAACAGCTCAACTGGAATTCCATCACCTCCACTAATTTTATTCATAGTGATGCTCTCTAAGGCCCACTTGACTTCACATTCCAAGATGTCTGGCTCTAGGTCAGTGATCACACCATCATGATTATCTTGGTTGTGAAGATCTTTTTTGTATAGTTCTTCTGTGTATTCTTGCCACCCCTTCTTAATATCTTCTGCTTCTGTTAGGTCTATACCATTTCTGTCCTTTATTGAGCCCATCTTTGCATGAAATGTTCCCTTGGTATCTCTAATTTTCTTGAAGAGATCTCTTGTCTTTCCTATTCTGTTGTTTTCCTCTATTTCTTTGCAATGATCGCTGAGGAAGGCTTTCTTATCTCTCCTTGCTATTCTTTGGAACTCTGCATTCAGATGCTTATATCTTTCCTTTTCTCCTTTGCTTTTTGCTTCTCTTCTTTTCACAGCTATTTGTAAGACCTCCCCAGACAGTCATTTTGCTTTTTTTCATTTCTTTTCCATGGGGATGGTCTTGGTCCCTGTCGCCTGTACAATGTCACGAACCTCCGTCCATAGTTCTTCAGGCACTCTATCATCAGGTCTAGACCCTTAAATCTATTTCTCACTTCCACTGTATAGTCATAAGGGATTTGATTTAGGTCATACCTGAATGGTCTAGTGGTTTTCCTTACTTCAGTTTAAGTCTGAATTTGGCAATAAGGAGTTCATGATCTGAGCCACAGTCAGCTCCTGGTCTTGTTTTCGCTAGCTGTATAGAGCTTCTCCGTCTTTGACTGAAAAGAATATAATCAATCTGATTTCGGTGTTGACCATCTGGTGATGTCCATGTGTAGAGTCTTCTCTTGTGTTGTTGAAAGAGGGTGTTTGCTATGACCAGTGCATTCTCTTGGCAAAACTCTCCTGCTTCATTCCATACTCCAAGGCCAAATTTGCCTGCTACTCCAGGTGTTTCTTGACTTCCTACTTTTGCATTCCAGTCCCCAGTAATGAAAAGGACATCTTTTTTGGGTGTTAGTTCTAAAAGGTCTCGTAGGTCTTCACAGAACCATTCAACTTCGGCTTCTTCAGTGTTACAGGTTGGGGCATAGGCTTGGATTACTGTAATATTGAATGGTTTGCCTTGGAAATGAACAGAGATCATTCTGTCGTTTTTGAGATTGCATCCAAGTACTGCATTTCGCACTCTTTTGTTGACCATGATGGCTACTCCATTTCTTCTAAGGGATTCCTGCCCACAGTAGTAGATAGAATGGTCATCTGAGTTAAATTCACCCATTCCAGTCCATTTTAGTTCACTGATTCCTAGAATGTCGACGTTCACTCTTGTCATCTCCTGTTTGACCACTTCCAATTTGCCTTGATTCATGGACCTAACATTCCAGGTTCCTATGCAATATTGCTCTTTACAGCATTGGACCTTGCTTCTATCACCAGTCACATCCAAAACTGGGTATTGTTTTTGCTTTGGCTCCATCCCTTCATTCTTTCTGGAGTTATTTCTCCACCGATCTCCGGTAGCATATTGGGCACCTACTGACCTGGGGAGTTCCTCTTTCAGTACCCTATTATTTTGCCTTTTCATACTGTTCATGGGGTTCTCAAGGCAAGTATACTGAAGTGGTTTGTGATTCCCTTCTCCAGTGGACGCTGGGCTGGAGGAAGCACAAGCTGAAATCAAGATTGCTGGGAGAGATATTAATAACCTCAGATATGAAGATGACACCACCCTTATGGCAGAAAGTGAAGAGGAACCTAAAAGCCTCTTGATGAAAGTGAAAGAGGAGAGTGAAAAAGTTGGCTTGAAGCTCAACATTCAGAAAATGAAGATCATGGCATCTGGTCCCGTCACTTCACGGGAAATAGATGGGGAAACAGTGGAAACAGTGTCAGACTTTATTTTTTGGGGCTCCAAAATCACTGCGGATGCTGATTGCAGCCATGAAATTAAAAGACGCTTACTCCTTGGAAGGAAAGTTATGACCAACCTAGATAGCATATTAAAAAGCAGAGACATTACTTTGCCAACCATGGTCCGTCTAGTCAACGCTATGGTTTTTCCAGTGTTCATGTATGGATGTGAGAGTTGGACTGTGAAGAAAGCTGTGTGCCAAAGAATTGATGCTTTTGAACTGTGGTGCTGGAGAAGACTCTTGAGAGTCCGTTGGACTGCAAGGAGATCCAACCAGTCCATTCTAAAGGAGATCAATCCTGGGTGTTCATTGGAAGGACTGATGCTAAAGGTGAAACTGCAATACTTTGGCCACCTCATGCGACGCGTTGACTCACTGGAAAAGACTCTGATGCTGGGAGAGATTAGGGGCAGGAGGAGAAGGGGACGACAGAGAATGAGATGGCTGGATGGCATCACTGACTCTATGGACATGAGTTTGAGTGTACTCCGGGAGTTGGTGATGGACAGGGAGGCCTGGTGTGCTGTGATTCATGGGGTCGCAAAGAGTTGGACACGACTGAGCGACTGAACTGAACTAATGGGTGTTTATGCAGTTTATATACTGGTATCACTTTTTTTTTTTTTTTTTTATTTTTATTTCTAAAAAAAAATTTTATTAAAAAAGCGCAAATGTTTTTAAAATGTCATCAGTTATTCTTCCTTGTTCCCTTCTTCCTTTTTGAACATTTTAGTACTGAAACCATCAACTGAAACCAAACAAAGGTAGGTGTCCACTCTGGTTAGGATATGTCTGGGGCAGGGTGAGGGGCATGTCCTCTTGAAAGGTGGGATGTCAGAGCCTTGTAGGGATAACAAGGGTCACCATATGCGACAATGGAGCTGGAGGCAGGAGGAGCAATCTGTGTAGGAGGGCACACCAGTGTAAGGTTTTGGAGCTCAAGCAGGATCAAATTGGTATTTGTGAAGGAGAGTAGCATGGTACTCCATCCCATGGATGGAGGAGCCTGGTAGGCTGTAGTCTGTGGGGTCGCTAAGGGTCGGACACGACTGAGCGACTTCACTTTCACTTTTCACTTTCACACATTGGAGAAGGAAATGGCAACCCACTCCAGTGTTCTTGCCTGGAGAATCCCAGGGATGGGGGAGCCTGGTGGGCTTCCGTCTATGGGGTCACACAGAGTTGGACACGACTGAAGTGACTTAGCAGTAGCAGTAGCATGGTACAGGGTAAGAGGATAAGGAGAGCACCTACTTGGAGGTGATGGCGGCCAGTCGGTTCAGCAAACAGGCATCTGTGTAGGAGGGTAGCCTAGTATGGGTATATTGTGCCTCATGTTGGGGGAGATGGGAGTCCATGTTTGCAGGCATCCCAGTGCAAGATCTGAGCCTGAGGGTGGGGAAAGGAAGACATCCTAGTGGAGGGTCAACTGTGTATGGGATGTTAGTAGCTAAGCAAGATGAGGGTATTCTTTTAGGAGTGCCAGGCACGAGGAATCGGAGGTGGCAATGGCAAGCCACTCCAGTACTCTTGCCTAGAAAATCCCATGGATGGAGGAGCCTGGTAGGCTGCGGTCCGTGGGGTCGTTGAGGGTCGGACACGACTGAGCGACTTTACTTTCACTTTCACACATTGGAGAAGGAAATGGCAACCCACTCCAGTGTTCTTGCCTGGAGAATCCCAGGGACGGGGGAGCCTGGTGGGCTTCCGTCTATGGGGTCACACAGAGTCGAATACGACTGAAGTGACTTAGCGGCAGCAGCAGGCATGAGGAATAGCAGCCTGAACAAAGTGGAGAGGTTTTACTTATGGAGGAGGCATACGGGCGTTGTGGCAAAAATGGGTAAAGAGAGCATCCGTGTGGGGATGGAGAAGCAGCCAGAGTGGGAGACTGGTGACTTAGGGAGACTGGTCCAGTAAGTAACAGTAAGGATAATGGGAGCCAGGCATATCAGCATCTGAGAACGGAGTTACTGTTAGGGAAGTTGGAAAATACTAGAATGCTTTCCGTATTGTTGAATTGGAAAAGAGATGTTGGTGTGAATTATTATTTTTTATTATATATAGATATAGAATATAGAAATACATACTTATGCCCTCAATTGTTCTTTGAGAAGGGACCTAGGAGCAGTGACACCTCAGTAGCAATGAGCATGATGCTTCGTTGTTAATTTCCTGATTTTATAACAAATGGCTATATTTGTAAGAGAATGCCTTCCTTCAGTTATGTTCAGTTCAGTCGCTCAGGCCTGTCTGACTCTTTGCGACCCCATGAATCACAGCACGCCAGGCCTCCCCGTCCATCACCAACTCCTGTCCTAGGAGATAGTTATTAAAGAATTCAAGAGTGATGGGTTATCGTGTGGGCCATTTACTCTCAAATAGTTGGAAAAGTAACAGTTTTTACCATACTTCAAACATTTAATTGTTACAAGAAAAAATAAATACTTAAAATCAATGCCATTCATCTAAATACTACATTCTCTTGAATAAATCAGTTTTAGTGTTTAAAACTTAAGTCTTAAGACTTTTCATTTAGAAAATAATGAAGATAGAATTCACTTTAAAGTCTGTATTCAGTTCAGTTCAGTTCAGTCGCTCAGTCGTGTCCGACTCTCCACGACCCCATGAATCACAGCACACCAGGCCTCCCTGTCCATCACCAACTCCCGGAGTGCACTCAAACTCATGTCCACAGAGTCGGTGATGCCATCCATCCATCTCATTCTCGGTCGTCCCCTTCTCCTCCCGCCCCCAAGCTTTCCCAGCATCAGAGTCTTTTCCAGTGAGTCAACTCTTTGCATGAGGTGGCCAAAGTATTGCAGTTTCAGCTTTAGCATCAGTCCTTCCAATGAACACCCAGGATCGATCTCCCTTAGAATGGACTGGTTGGATTACTCTTCTGGTAAAACTTGGTTTTAAAATTAGCAGATCTAATCCTTCCTGCTTCCTGATGCGTTTAAAACATTAGTACTAGAACTGTGTTCTTTATTTCAAAACTTTGAATTCAGATATAGGGAGAAATATTCTGGGTTTAGACATTCTTGTCCCTTTGTTCTTAGCCCTGGAATATAAGAGAACCAGGAGCTTCTGTATTTGAATGTACATATCAAAGTTAAGGGCTTCCCTGGTGGCTCAGAGGTTAAAGCGTCTGCCTCCAATGCGGGAGACCCGGGTTCAATCCCTGGGTCGGGAATATCCCCTGGAGAAGGAAATGGTAACCCACTCCAGTATTCTTGCCTGGAGAATCCCACGGACGGAGAAGCCTGGTAGGCTACAGTCCATGGGGTCGCAAAGAGTCGGACACGACTGAGCGACTGAACGGAACTGAACGGATCAAAGTGAAGGGTTCCCTTAGGATGGGTTAGTTTTAATATCTCCAAATTTCTTTCTTGGCTTTAACATTGGGAATAGGGGAGATAAGAGCATGGAGTTAGTGGGGCAAGGGTTTTCCCCAGCATAGATTGTCAATATATTAAGTTTTAGTCTTGATGTAAAACAGTTAATCCTCTATCCCAATTTTAAGAATGATGGCCATCCCCTTTCCATCTCTTTTGAACTTTTCCCAAGAATGGCAAATGATCAAATAGAAATAGCTGATGACAATTTATTGTTTCATTTTAACTTTACCTATGTTCCCCTATACCCTTTTAGAGTATAGGAAAGTCATGCCCTGGTAAAATATATGTGTTTTTTTTTTTTTTAAACACACTCATAGTATGGCATCAGTCTGGTCCCTACCTATTTTTTCCCTTGTCCTATTATTTAGCCTTTTAACATTTCTAGCATAGATGTAACTTATAAGTTATGTATTTCCCTATGACTACAGATTAGCTTGCTTACTTTACTTACCTTACTGAACTAATCTTTCTTCTCCTCAGTCAGAACCCACAGATGCTTTCATCTTCTGTCACAGAGTGAGTTTTTGCTGACTGTCATCCTTTAGACCTGTTCTAAAATTGTTCTTTTATTTTTTATCAAGAGTAATTAGATTTTGAGTGTTGAAGGAAGCATATCCATATTCTGTAATCCTTTCATACCTTCCTTTTCTCTTCATAACTTTTTTCAGTAAATATTTATGGGCCAGACATTGTGCTCAATGACTCAAATATGTTCGATTGTCTAGTCTTGCAGTGAAAACAAGTCTCTCCTACTCTAAAGTATGGTAAATACTATAATAGAAGCTTATACAATATTAAAGTTGTGATATAGAGGAGAAGAGTGATTAAATTTCTTTGTATGGGTCCAGGAATGATTGTGGGACTTGAGAAGGGAACTGGATGCTAAATCATGGAGAAATACCTAAGAAGTATATGACAGTAATTATTGTTATTTTAAATTATATTGTTTTACTGTTCATTAGGCAAATGCTTAATTACACTACAGTTCATTTGATTTTCACAACATAAGTAGGAACTATTTTTATCATTCCCACTTTACAGATAAGGAACTTAAGTAACTCATAGGTAGTAGAAAACCATTGCAAGATTTTAAAGCATGGGAGTGATGTAGTTTAATTTGTGGTTTTGATGGCTCAGACGGTAAAGAATCCGCCTGCAATGAGGGAGACCTGGGTTCGATCCCTGGGTTGGGAAGATCCCCTGGAGGAGGGCATGGCAACCCACTCTAGTATTCTTGCCTGGAGAATCCCATGGACAGAGGAGCCTCGTGGGCTACAGTCCATGGGGTTGCAAAAAGTTAGACACAATTGAGCGACTCAGCACAGCACAGCTGCCGGTAGAAGAATAGGACAGGCAGATCAATCAGGAGAATGTCAGGATAGCCCAACCAAGAAATTATGAGGGTCTGAAATAAGAGTAGTGGTAGAAACGGAGGAGGAAGAAGAATTCAAAAGATATGAGGCGTTAAAATCAGTAGATTTTAGTAATAGATGAGCGGTGGGCATATAGAAAAAGGAGGAAGATTAAGGAATCGTTTCCAGGCTTATGTTTAAGAGGTTTAATTGGGTTGTGAGACCATTATCCAGTTGGAACATAGAGCAGTTTTCATATTTGAGATAGTAGAGTCAGTATATAGGTGTATTAGTTTCTAGGAACAACCATTTGGATGTGCTAGTTTGCCTTAAGCCAGTTGTTTCAAAAGTATGTACAACAAGAACTCTAAGGAAACCAGTCATACAATGGAATATAGTAGAGCTTAAATTCTGATCTTAGCTCAGAACTTTTGCTGCAGGAATGATATGACACCTCTGCATTCTTGTGTTCTTAACATTTGTAGGTCCAGGGATGGCTTTGGACCTTGATTATTATTGGATGTGGTGTTTTGTACCCCCCCGCTCCCAGCAACTTTATCCCTTATTATGTGTTGGGAAAATAAGGAATAGACTTAACCTAGATAGACTTACTAATTTTATGTTTTATTTTTTTTGTTTGGCATGTATCTTTATAATAAATACAGTTAATTTGGAATAACTACCTCGTCAGTTTTCACTGTTGTAGCCGGGAAACAAACTCACTCAGAAGGACAATGCAGATAGTGAAGTGCAGTTTATTACACCGGTGGGCCCAAGATAGAGTCTCCTCTTACCCAAGGACCCCGACCAACATGTGTGAAAATCTTTTATACCCCATGCGTACGTGTCTGAACCCACCACTCCAAATTCCTTGGGACTTATATAAACCAAGGAAAATACAACCCCAGTAACACCATCATTCACGTGCTATGTACTCATGTGCTCAAACAGTCAAACAGTTAGCCAGTAATCACTAAGCCCGAGGTTACACTCCGATAGATACAGAAAAATTTATGGCCTGTCTGGAGGAAGGGGTGATTAGTGTGTGTTTTCTCTTTGGCGATGAGTAAGCTAGATACGCTCTTCAAGGTTCCCCTGTCTGGAGGGGTCTTATCCTTCTGTTGTCATTTTCATAAGCACTAAACACAGAGTTCAGAGTCCATTGGAAAGGTGGCTGAGCATGATCAGCATGAACAGGCCTAAGATGGAGTCCAGGCCCTATGAATTCCTTCTTCATCACCAGTTCTGTCAAATATAGCAGAGTAAATGTAACATGGTTCACTGTGAGTTTTAGACTTCCATAGCTGAAATATATAATGATTACTTCTTTAAACAAAGTCCTTAACATTTACTTGTGACCCTCACTTTCTCTCTTTCCAGTTACTCGCTTGTCTCAATATCTGATTTTTTTCCCTCACTTGTATGTCTTTCAGGTATCATAAATAAGACATAGTCTTATTGATCTCCCTCTACCAAATACCAAAGCTGTTCCTCTGTGTTTTTTTCTGATTATACCTAGTTTCACAAGTCAGAAAGTCATCTTTCACTTACTCTGCATCTCTACTCCTGTACTCAGTTATTATTTATTATGCTTCCAAATATATCTTAAGTCCATTCTTTTCCCTCTCTTTCCATTCCAGTCTAAGTCATCCTTGCTTTTGTTTGCCTGAACTACTGCACAAAGTCTTAGTTTCCCCTCTTCTGTTCTGATTCTTTTTAGTTTAACCTTCTACCCTACAAACAACAATCTGATGAAACATTTGCTCTATTTTCAACCCAATGATGCCTTCCTTTTGCACCAGAGGCAAAAGCAAAAGGTTTGCTTTTGCTTTTGTGAAAGTTTGATATTCTGTTTTTTTAAAAAAAATATTTATTTATTTGATTATGCCAGCTCTTAGTTACAATATGTGGGATCTTTAGTTGCAGCATGTGGGATCCATGTGGAATCCAGCTCCCTAACCAGGGATTGAACTTGGTCCCCCCTACATTGGGACCACAAAGTCTTGGCCACTGGACCACCAGGGAAGTCCTATTCTGTGTTTTTTTGAAAATTATTATAGCATGCCCAAAAGTTCCAGTTTGGCAGAAGACATGAGAGTATAAAAGTTGACTTGAAGTTGGATTGTGAGTTTTTCTCCCCAAGGATTTAGTCCTTGTTCTGATGTTTAATTGGGTGTTAATTGACATTTTTGCTAGTTAGCTTTTAAGTGGTGAAATTCACAGGAATGCCACTTTTCCACATTCCATCCGGGCTTCCCTGGTAGCTCCACTGGTAAAGAATCCACCAGCAATGCAAGAGACCCCAGTTCAATTCCTGGATTGGGAAGATCCCCTGGAGAAGGGATGGGCTACCCACTCCAGTATTCTTGAGCTTCCCTGGTGGCTCAGGCATTGAAGAATCCTTCTGCAGTGTGGGAGACCTGGGTTCGATCCCTGGGTTGGGAAGATCCCCTGGAGGAGGTCATGGCAACCCACTCCAGTATTCTTGCCTGGAGAATCCCCATGGACAGAGGTGCCTGGTGGGCTCCAGTCCATGGGGTCGAAAAGAGTCAGACATGACTGAGCGACTAAGCACAGCACAGCAGCACTGTTGCAGATCTCTGTTTTATACCAAACCTCTGCAAACACTGATTACTTTTTCTTTGGGGAAATAAAAGTAGCTTTCCCAGGAGAATATTTGAAATCTTCGGTATAATTTATAAGAATCATTATGGGAAATTTTAAATATATAGAAAAGAAAGCATAATGAATCCCCATATTTCTGTGACCCAGCTTTAACAATAGTATTGTTAAATTTTTCATTAGGACAGAACATTTTGTATGTTGGTTGTGTGAATGCAGCAATCAGTCCATTCCATGTTCTAATGTGAACAAAGCCAGATTACACGTTTCTTTGTGGTACTTGTGGATTTAAATGCCAGAGTTGTGAAAAATGTCATGACATTTATGATATCTTACTGCTTGCTTTTAGGCTTAATATAAACTATATTTGATTCCTTTTGATTTTGTTATGAGCCAGAAAAGGTTAGTTCTAGATCCCAGAAATTTACTCATATCTTTTCTTCCCTCTCGTCTCCTCTCCTCTACCTCTTCTATCCCCTTCTATCTTTTTGTTTACTTTTAAATGACCGTAAAACCATAAAGCATTGCTGCTTTTGTCTTAGACCTATCTGACATTTTATATTCATCAAACAAATCAAAGAAGGTTCTGCTTATTAACAGATTTATTGCATATGTTGAAGAGCAGTTCATTGTTTTTCATCTTGTAGAACCACTGAATTAACAGAGATATATATATATAGCTAATGTGTCAAAGAATCTCAGAGCATTCATCTTATTTGGTTGTTGCTGAAACAACAATAACTTACTAAAAGTGTTTTTACATTAGTGTTGCAAATTTGTTAACACTCATGATAATTTGATACTTAAAATATGGTCTCAAGTGTTTATTCAGATCCATAGCAAGTTAATTTATGACTTGGAAAATCTGAATTTTAGGAGATATGTATAAGTAGGGACATATAGAGGCATGAAGTGTTAGTCTCTCAGTCGTGTCCTGTTCTTTGCTACCCCATTGACTGTAGCCCGCCAGGCTTCTCTGTCCGTGAAATTCTCCAGGCAAGAATACTGGACTGGGTTGCCGTTTCTTCCTCCAGGGAATTTTCCCGACCCAGGGATCAAACCCAGGTCCCCTGCGTTGCAGGCAGACTCTTTACAGTCTGAACCACCAGGGAGCTACAGAGGCATAGAAGTATAAGTATCTATCCACATATATGTATGATTTGTCATTGTAATAGCAATTGTGATGATTCCAGGAGACTTTAAAAAATTATTTTTAGTTTAATTTTAATGAATAGTTGAAGAGAATGTCCTGTTGACATTCGTCTGCTTGAAGTTGCGCTGTGTGTGCTTAGTTGCTAGATGATAGCCCTCCAGGATCCTCTGTCCATGGAATCTTCCAGGCAAGAATACTGGAGCAGGTTGCCATTTCCTACTCCAGGGGATCTTCCTGACCCAGGGATCGAATCCGCAGGGGTCTCCTCCTCTTCTGCACTGTCAGACAGATTCTTTATCACTGAGTCACCTGGGAAGCCCCGTGCTTAAAGTTAGAATTATATGAAAAATATTAAATTGAGATTTTTGTAGTAAATCATGAACTTAGAGTGTCTTCTAGGTGTCACTTACTAATTTTGTAACCGTTATAAAGTTATAAGCTGTTTTTTTCAAAATAGCTTGTGTGTGTTGATTTTCAAGTCAGTGCTTTTTTCTTCCTTTCTGCTTACGGGACCTCTCTGTACAGATGATTTGTTGATAGCCTTTTCTTAACATCCTATTTTAAGCTTCACATTTTCTTTCCTTAGACAATTTTCCTAAACTCAAATGTGATCATTTTACCCTCTGTGTAAAACTCCTCATTAGCTCCCCACTACCTTAGGATAAAGAAAAATATATTAGAAAACCCTGTCATAACCTGCTGTCTCTTTTCTTTAGCCTTTTTGTCATTACACCTTTATCACTACAGTCAAGGAACTGCATCAGTAGCACAGTTACAGTAGTATAGTCATAGTTAACATTTATTAAACATCTGTAAGTATTTGTGCCAGATATGTGCTTTACACATACTCTGTCCTTTAATCCTACAGTAATCCTGAGTATAAGTTTCATATTTAGAGTTTTACAGAGGGGCGATGCTGAACCCTTTTTGGATCAAGCACTGTGCCTTCAGGCTTTAGCTTTTTTCCTCCTGGATTACCAATAACTGCTGTTTTTTCTTTTTGTAAACTTTTAAAAGTAAAACTATATAGAGAAAAATATATGGATTATAAATTTACACTTCAATGAACAAAGTGAATGTACTCTTATAACCACCACCAGATTAAGAAATAAACCACCCCAGAAGTCACCTGATAATCCCTCCCAATCATTAATCTCTCCACCCTCAAACATGAATAGTATTCTGACTTCTTAACACCATAAATTATATTTGCCTATTTTGGGAAACTCTGCCTGCCATGCAGGAGACCTGGGTTCAATCCCTGGGTTGGGAAGATCCCTTGGAGAAGGGAAAGGCTACCCACTCCAGTATTCTGGCCTGGAGAATTCCATTGACTGTATAGTCCATGTGGTTCACAAAGAGTTGGACACGACTGAGTGACTTTCACTTTCACTTGCTTAAATGGAATTATATAGCATTTATTCTTTGTATATAGCTTCTTTAACTTACTATGGTTGTCAGATTCATTCTTGTGGCCTCCTATAGATACATTCATTTTCTTTGCTCTGTAATATTCTCATGTGTAAATCTGTGATAACTTATTCATCTATCATGAATATCACGGAAGAATTTTGGACTGTTTCCAGTTTACATTATTATAAACAATATGGTTGACATTCTTAAACATTATACATTTTTAATTTTGATTCTATTTCTGGATTATTTTTGTTCCATTTTAGCTAATTAGGTTTCATTTTTTCCAGGAATCATTTCTTGTTTCCAAGTTTGTATTTGGGACTGTTTTGTATGCATTGATAATCACTCTGTCTGTCTTATAAACATTTATGCTGTCTTTCCCAGCAAGTAAAAAGTGTGTGTGTCTGTGCGTAAAGGAAAAAACAAGTTTTCTCCCTGCTTTCTTGGCACCCACTAAGTACATAAATAATTGTAGAGTGAATGAGTTTTTTCAATACATTCACCCTTTCATTGCTAAAAAATAAACATAAATTTAATGGAAATTGAGCAACATACTTGTGGTTTAGTCGCTAAGTTATGATCGACTCTTTTGTGACCCTATGGACTGTAACCTGCCAGGCTCTTCTGTCCATGGGTTTTCCCAGGCAAGAGTACTAGAGTGGGTTGCCATTTCCTTCTCAAGGGGATCTTCTGGACCCAGGGATTGAACCCATGTCTCCTGCATCTCCTTCGTTGCAAGCAGATTCTTTACTACTGAGCTACCAGGGAAGCCCAGTTTGATATATAGATTTACCTTA